>NC_059274.1:1522500-1582500 GCF_017591435.1 Portunus trituberculatus
CCGTATCTGATATTGTGGAAACCTCCATACGAACAGGAATAGTCCCGAAAGAGTGGAAAAGAGCTGACATTGTGCCTATATATAAGAATGGTAGTAGAATGGAACCGTTAAATTATAGACCAGTATCGTTGACTAGTATATTGTGCAAGGTATGTGAAGAAGTAATTAAAGCTAAGTGGAGTGAGTATCTAGAAAGTGAAAACATTCTGAGTGAAAGGCAGTTTGGTTTCAGAAAAGGAAGATCGTGTATCCAATTTATTATGTTTTTATTCAAGAGTGACTGACATACTACAACATAGAGAGGGATGGGTGGATGCTATCTACCTGGACTTGAGAAAGGCCTTTGATAAAGTACCACACAATAGACTGATGTGGAAACTAAAGAAGATTGGAGGAGTAAATGATAAACTAGCAAAATGGATGGAAAATTACTTAATGGGAAGAGAAATGAGAACAGTGGTGAGAGGAAGGAAGTCCGAGTGGAAGAAGGTAACCAGTGGAGTTCCACAAGGGTCAGTGCTTGGTCCCATCATGTTTTTGATTTATGTTAATGATATGCCAGTAGGAATTGACAGTTACATGAACATGTTTGTGGACGATACTAAAATTATGAGGAGAGTAAAGAATGTGGAAGATTGTAACAAGTTACAGGAAGATCTTGATAAAATATATGAGTGGAGTAAAGAGTGGCAGATGGAATTTAATATAGACAAGACCCATGTTATGAAAATGGGAAGAAGTAGATACAGACCAAACAGGGATTACAGGCTGGGTGATGAGAAAATTAAAGAGACCAATGAGGAGAAAGACTTAGGAGTAACCGTGCAAAACACTTTGTCACCGGAGAAACACATTAACAAGATTTTTTGGAAAACATATAACATGCTTCAAAATATTGGCCTTGCATTCCACTACCTAGATGAAGGAATGATGAAGAAGATATTATGTACCTTAATAAGACCCCAGTTAGAATATGCAGCTTGTGTCTGGTCACCGCATATGAAGAAAAATGTGAAGAAGGTGGAAAGGGTACAGAGGCTGGCAACAAGGATGGTACCAGGACTCAGGGAGTTAGACTATGAGGAAAGACTGAGGAAGCTGGGGCTGACCACATTAGAAGAGAGAAGAACAAGAGGAGACATGATAACTATGTATAAATTGGTGAACAAGATTGACATATTGGACAGAGAGTCGATAAAGGTGACCACAAGTAATCATCTCCGAGGACATGGAAAAAGCTAATAAAGACATCTGTCTAAATGATGTGAGAAAATACAGTTTCCCGCATCGTAGTATAGATAAGTGGAATAAACTGAGCAGTGATGTCGTTGACGCGGTGTGTGTCAATCAGATGAAAGAGAGAGATGACAGGAGTGGACAAGGAGACAGGACACAGAGAGCTTAGCTCGGGCCCTGTAATACAAATAGGTAAATACAAATAGGTAAATACACACACACACACACACACACACACACACACACACACACACACACACACACACATATTGATGCGGAATGCTGAGTTACTCATAAGAAAACAAATTACAGATGTGTAACTCTTTGTCATTTATTTTAAGTTACTTTTGGGTCACAACAGAAACAAGTGAGATGAGATATCTCCTAAAGGGCATGTGGTGTCTATAGTTGATGCAACATAGAGAGCAGGTGGTATCTATAGTTGACCAGCATTTAGCAAGCTTAATTTCAAATTGCCATCCCTCATAATGTCTCCCTCTGAGCCTCAGTGTCCTATGAACCATAGTAATGGCTATGGGGAAAATAATCATTCCTCCTTTTCTCAATCCTCGGACAAGGAAAAATGGGAGTGACTTCCACTCCACACAAGGCTGAATATGTATGGTCCAAAACAGCATCTTACTGAAAATACTGCTGGTAGAGGGTTAGAAGCTACTCTCTCAAGTGGATTCATTGGAGAAAAAAGTAAAACACAAGTAAACTGTCTTTTGCTCCTGTACATCCTCCCAGCCATCATGTGTTATAAGTGACAGACAACAACACTTGACTTCCTATAGTTGGTCTGCAAAATGAGACTTAGCATTCATTTAAGTGAATGCCTGATAGATACTGATGAGGGAAGTAGATAAAGAAGACTTGGGAACCTCTAGCTTGGGCTCTAGCCAGACTACAGCATGGCACACAACCATTCAAACACAGGCTGAGAAAGAGTGGAAAGTTACTTCACTTATCACTTTACCATAAACACACCACATCACCTAAAGAGTTTGAGTATATGGGAGATTGAAGAAGGATTGATAAGTGTGATGTTATGTTTTTTATCAATTTATCATAGAAAAAATTGAGAAATTGAGAAATGGCCTATTTTTGTGGATTTGTCGAAACCAGCTCATCTGGGAGAGACGTTAGTGAGGAACATCCCCGTCCTTTAGAGGCTAACGTAGAAAGCCATCGATGCTATACAACTGACCCTTGCACGTGGCTGGAGAAGACTGTTTTCTAAAAGACAGGAGCCTTAAGATATGATGGAATGCTGAAGGGTATGAGTGTCTGCATGAACACACTTTGTCTCACCAACCATCTTTTATGAAGGATGTTTGGTACAGAGATACATGCAGTTATTTTTTTCAATTTTGAGCATCTACTATAGGGTATATCACTGACAATGTAGTTATATAGTGTGTAAAATGTGACAACATAGTACTGGCTACACATTTTGCAGGACAGTTAATCACCTGATACACTTCTATCTGCAGTATTCAAGCAGTGAATAAATGCCCTCACATCCCCTGAAGTGTACCACAATCCTCCAAGTAACTTAGAATACATTGGATAAAAGTTTGAGGTTGTGAGTGAAAACAACATTAAAGTTCAACACTTTTAACATGACTTTTTGGATACAGCTTTAATATAGATCTAAAAGAATTGAAAAGAACATTCCATTTAATTTATGTAAAACTGATTACTTAGAGGAATGTGTCGTGCTTTGTGAGCAATTGAAATATCATACAACTGCACAAGTGATTTATACAAATGTGTGAGATAAATATATTAAAGCAATCATGATCAGAGGAGTCTCTGAGAGACTCCTTACTCTGAATACTCTCACCACAAGGACCAGAATCCCCTGCACCTTGTCTGCTGTTGGCAGCAGTAAGGTGATCCAGGTAACTTGACCTGCACATCATGTGGTACTCTGCACTTGTGTGGATGCCTCCTCTCTACTTTACAATACAGCTGTGCTCTCCACTTTTATGATAAAAGTATAAATTTATTTACATAAAATAGATGCTGATAGTTTTGTATACCGAGGCAAATACCAAGCTCACCACAAGCCACCCAGTGACACTCTATTCCATTAATCTGTGGTGCTGTCATGCACCGCACTAAACCTGGCAGCCTCTGTACTGGTGGGCAGGCGTCACGACCACAGGTAGACTAGTGCTCTTAGTCCAAACAATAAATAAAATACTTCTATCACAATTTATAAAGATAAAGCTATAGATGAATGCAAAGAAGTTGAGTGAAGTCTATAACACAAAGGTGACATCCACTGTCATTTCTGGTACTGCAGGATTTTGACAGCTTCTAAATTACAGGATGATATGCAAGCTTTCAGCCCATCAAATCACTAATGCGTACATATTAATGACTTTAAGTAAAATCTCACTATACATATATATATATATATATATATATATATATATATATATATATATATATATATATATATATATATATATATAAAGTGTACACATATGTATATCACCTGCATATCATTCATAAATAATAGAGCATTGAAAGTTCCCTTGTAAAATATACAACTGCAAGAAGTCCAACTCCAATCTACCATATTTTGCAACACTGCCACACATAATGCACTTCTGACATTTACATAATAATAATGATAATACTATATATTCCAAAGTCCTTTATAGTGGACACTATCATGGAAGGATTTCTGTAGTGATCTGGAGAACCCATTAATGGTAACAAAACAGCACTTACAGACAAGACAGGCATATCTAAAAACTCACTGACTACCAAAAGCTGCTATGGATGATGATGATAACAAAAACAAAAATAATAATGACATGATGATAATAATAGGGAAAAAAATAATAATAATAATGAAAAATGTAATAATATAGTGAGCTGAATTCTCAAACAAACTTGGCAGTAAATATTTAAGCCACAAATATGAATAATGTTTTCCAAAGTAGTAGTTCCACAAAGCAAGCAAAGAGTTATATAATGTATATGACATGAAGGCTTTCTACTAACTCAATATGACAAGGATATTCAAGAATTCAGAACTTCACTTGCAGACTGGAGCTAGAATACATATAGGACAGCTTCCTAAGATCTTCACTTATCACAGGTTTCTAGACTTAAATTATACTACGGTGACTTTTTAAAAACCTACTTATACTGAAACGCACTTCATACCCTACAAGTCTCCCGGTAGTCAATGCTCAGACTGATATCAAAAGTCAGACTCCCCTTACCACTTAGCAGATACATAAATAACAGTACATAATTTAAATGGAAAGTTTCTCAGTGCTAATCAGCAATGTGGCAAACTTCTTTTTACTTCTCACATTAAATAACCTCTGGTTTTACTATATTTTGAAGTATATAGGTAGATGTGTATTACTATAAATTAATGGTTGTTATTAATAAACACATGTAATCATTCAAATACTATCAAGTGTTTTAAAATCATTGCATTCAATGGTTATTTATTACCTTTTAAAAAAATTGGCTTCTGTCTTGAATTATCTACCACACCTGAAGTTGCAATGAATTACAAGCATGCAAGTTGTGGAACTTCAACTAGTCAAAATTGGGAACACATTGCATTGCATTTTCCATTCTTCCTTTCAAAACTGAATAAAATGTGAAGGAAAAGACAACAGACAAATATAATACAAAATAATATTTGACCAGCAATGATGATCCCAAACTCCTTTGGCATTTGTGAAAGATATGAAACTCTACCAGGAAAAAAATATATATCAATTTACAGCAACAAACTGACTGTGGATCATGTTCGCCAACCATTCCTACAAAACAAGAACGCTTCATAAATGAGAAGCCAAGTAGTAAATGTATTTAGGTACTTGTTTCTTGATTAGCCATCACTCCCTTTTCTCCAAACCATTTTATGAATGTGTAACAAGAAATTAGTAGCAGATTACTCACAAAACCTGCACTGGTGCCCCCGTGCAGCTTATAACGGACCCTCAATGAGACTGATCTTCAGAGAGCAGTAATAGATTGTTCGGTAGAAGAGGATGGCAGAGATGAGGAAGGCCACTGTGGGAGGAGGAAAAATTAACATTACATCCTTACTGGCATATTTCCACATTATTAATCCCCACATCCCTTCATCACTATCAACATCTACAGCATTAAAGATTACTATTCTGATTATCCTGCTGTGACAAGCCATCAGTTACAGTTATCTTGTGAAGCATACTTGCTTGTGTCATTATCTCCTTATCATAAAAGGTCCTTGCCCTCAAAGATGATTTTCAACTAGGTTTCCTGCATGTCAAACCCACAACAAGGATCACTAATGAAGGATTCTTTGCAAGCAGTTTTCCAAAGGATGATAATGTTTTGAATAAACATTTGATAAAAATAAACTTATTCTATCCATCTACCACTATACCAGGCCAGCAATCCAACACAGGGTGGCCCAAACAAAGCACCACAAACTCATACACACACAAAAACATTTCTATAATGAAACCAGCAGCAACAAGCCAATATCTTAGGAAAGCCTGGTAACAGGAGGAAGGCTTCAGAAGGTCCAGCAGATAGCAAGGATTATGATACTGTTATCACTCAGAGCTGCAGGCCTAACCACTACACAAACTGTACCATTTGATAATACCAGTCCACCTCTAACATGCATGCTCATGTTCAGGTCACATGCATGCTCATCCATCCAGGAGCCAATTGATGGCTGGCTAAGGGAAAGCAACAAATTATACACACCAAAGCTTCCACAACTGCCAAGTGACACGACTCTGAGCTGACATTAAAATTAATCTAAAACACTAATATCTGTGACAGGATAAGATACTTGCTATCCACTGTCTATCTGATAGTACTGTTATCCAATAGAGTAACAAACAATTCAGTTAATTTTATTACTTTATTGCTAATATTAAAAAAAGCTAATGAGCAGCACAATGGTGCAGGACTCGCTGTATTCACAGCCAAGAGCACCCAGGTTCGAGTCCCAAGCTCGGTAGAGAAAAATGTGCTCAATCTCAAGTTGCACTAAGATGTACAATGCCTAGTGGTTCTGTACCCTCTGCCTCTGGCTTCCCCAGCCCCCTATTGTCCTAGAAATAATGGCAGCCATAAAATCATGTTCATCAAACAAAGTAGGCAATGACTGGACTCTACACAGTTATATGAACAAAATAATATCAAAGAACATCTGCTAATATCATACATATATACAAAAAAAGGAGATGACTTGGCATATTACTGGAGTATATTATGAATACAATGACGAGCATTTTTGTGTCTACACTGGCAGGTTGAGTAGTCACAGACGGCAAAAGTCTATTAACCTGTCACACTCTTTTCCTTTCTATGTTGTATTTTCCCTTATGAAAGAATATATACAATTTTCAGTCTTAAGTCCTCTCATCAGCTGACAATCACCAAAAGTAACTTAAGGACTGATAGACTGGAGAGAGAGAGAGAGAGAGAGAGAGAGAGAGAGAGAGAGAGAGAGAGAGAGAGAGAGAGAGAGAGAGAGAAGCCTTGGGCACAGTAGTGTGTAACAAGTGATTCACTTGTTACAATGATCACACGAACTTGACAACCTGATGCATGGAGCTGGCAAGAATACAGCTTAAAACACATTCTGAAGCCTCCCATGCAAATGAAAAGTCCCAGAAAGAGATTGCTATGACAAACACAGAAATACCTTGCCCACACTATTGCATTCAATCTATATCACGCTACATATTTTATTTTTTTTCTTTGCAGGAGGGATAACTGGCCAAGGGCAACAAAATATGGGGAGAAAAAATTGGCCCACTGGGTTGCCAGTTCCCTTTGAGTCACATGCATTTTCCAAAAATCAGGGACAAATGTCTCTTAAAAGAAGTCATGTCGTAGGAAGATGGAAATACAGAGGCAGGCAGGGAGTTGCAAAGTTTACCAGAGAAAGGTATGAATGATTGAGAATACTGGTTAACTCTTGCATTAGCGAATTGGACAGAATAGGGACGAGACAAAAAAGAAAGCCTTGTGCAGCAAGGCCACAGGAGGAGGGGAGGCATGCAATTAGCACGTTCAGTAGAGCAGTTAGCATGAAAATGGCAATAAAAGATATAAAGAGATGCAACATTTCAGCAGCAAGAAAGAGGCTGAAGACAGTCAGTCAGTCTTCATTACATTCCTTTACTAATTTTCCTTCTCTCACACCAGCATGTCTCTATGCCACACATTCACATACTTCCTAACTTCACTGTCAAACACTCAAAGTAGACTGACACCACACTGCGGCACACTTACCAATATATGCTACGTAGATGCCAGGGTAGTTCTTGGTATAACCTATGGTGGTACATGTGATAGCAATTCCCAATCCCAAGAACCCCAAGGCAAAAACAACAAACACTATTCCTCGGCACCTTGCAAACTCTGGGCCAACTGACGACCTGCAGGGAGATTGAAGTAAGACAGTGCTATTCCATATCATTAATGCAATAAACAACTACCAAAAAGCTAGGGAAATGAGTTATTTATAAAAAAAAACAAGAAATATTCAGATGAGTGAAAAAATGTAGCAAAGAATTTCTTAATGTGTTAGATAGAAGAATGGAAGGAATAAGGGATAAGTAAATGAGGAAGAAAGGTAACTCAGAGAGAGACAGGAGAGAATTGGGCATGAGAAAAGAAGATAAGAAAGGAAAGATAGAGGAAAAGAAAGAAAGAGATGGAGATGACAAAATGAATAATTTAAGTTTGTAAATACAATGTTTGTCATGTAGTGGAGAAGAACACTTACACTTTCCTACAGTGTGGACATCTGGCAAGTGCATTGTTAAGCGTGTTGAACTGAAAACAAAGGAAACAATTACATTTTTAAAAGCAATAACCATAAGATTTCTGCAATCTATATACAGATTCATGACAGCAAGGTGAAACCATTTTTCCCTGAATTAAAAACACACACACACACACACACACACACACACACACACACACACATATATATATATATATATATATATATATATATATATATATATATATATATATATATATATATATATATATATATATATATATATATATATATATATATATATATATAAAACAACTGTTTTCCTAGTAGAATCAAATAAGTAATGTCCTTACTTTCATTTTAGTACTTCTTTTTATGAACATTAGTACGAGCACACCATAGAGTAGATGAACACACACTAGTTTAATAATCCCACAGAACACTTGGCGATGAGACAAGGGAAAGATGCACACACTTACTATGAAGGTGTCATGGCAGTGAGCACAAGTAACTCTACACATTCCTGGAACATTGGGCAAGGAAGGGTTTGCTGGTGAAGGAGACAAATTAATAATCCTTTTGCAATTTGGTCGGGGCAAGCTATTCGTTGAGAGGAACTCTTACAAATAAGCAGACAATTGCAAGGGCAGCGGACATATTTCTTCCCTGGTGGAGCGTTCCTTATCGGCTGCAAGAAAAAAGGAGAATTCACAAAATAACTCAAGTTTCTAAAGCACAACTTTTTCTTCACCAATATACAAGATGCATTCCAGACAAATCTCAACATAGGGAAGCCAAACAGCACCACAATACATACTGTTGCCTCGTTGCACTGGTTACACTTAACAACGTGTTGGTCAACTTTCCCCGAGATGTCAATCATAGCTTGACACACCCGACAGGTGACCATAGGCACACCTGACGAGGAAGGGGTGTAGGGTGGTGGCAGCTCATCCGGCCCCACCGGAGACACAATGGTTCCCTCGGTGGACCCTGAGGAAAACATAACACAATGGTAAGATTGTAGAAAATTATGGGAAGATACAAGAAGCCATCAGGCCAACATGTGGTGCCAACGAACAACCAAAAATGAAACATACCTACCTACTTCCACCTATCAGGAAACTCATTCCCTAGACCAGTGTGGTGCATAACTGCTGATCTGCCATTTTGGTTGGCAGTGTAGCTCTTGGAATCCATTACTATTGCATACTAGTTAGTCAAGGTGTCCAGGAGAGCAAAGCAAGCCACTTAAATGTACCGTATATTTTGGCACAAATTTCAGTACAAGTTCAATAGTTTTAGATGGTATTGGTGATGTAAGACAACCCTGAAACTACCAAACTATCTTGTGGTGAAATTTAGGTCAGTGACCACCAGACAACTGAAATGGTGATGTACTGTACATACCAGTACAATGAATTAAATACCTTCAGTGTGTTGCCAGTAATAAGCAACCATAATCTTCAAATGCAAAATTAAAACTAAAATAGAAAATCCCACTGGATATTGTTGTGCATTATCATGAAAATGGATGGATGGACAAAGATGATGAAAAATGTGTGCAATACGATTAGCTTTTCTGAACATAAACAAACCCTTGTTATACAGCACTAATATATCAAGTTTCTTTTGACTAGATACACTGACATTCTTCATACATTTCTCAATAAATGAACTTCATCCCTCTACAACATTGCACACTAAAAAGTTTCATCTCGACCACTTGCTTTCCTTTGCTACTTCACTTGGCTTGATTCTCTCACTCATTGACACATTAATGTATCTCTTACTATTTTCTACCATTATTCTCATTCTTACTACTTCTCTGAATGTCTTAACTAAATGCCTCCCTCTCTCTCTCTCTGTCTCCATTCCTTTACTCCTTGCTTCAATTTTGCATCTCTTACTACCTTCTGCATTATTCTCACACAATTTTTTAAATTTTATAATTGCATGCCTCTCTCTCTCTCTCTCTCTCTCTCTCTCTCTCTCTCAGGTCACATCACAAAACTTTCTTCTTACTCTCATCCCCATTATATCCACCTCACTATTGCAAGAGTTCAATAACCATCATCTTCACTCCTTCACCCCTATGACAGATAAATACTGTAGCTCTATTCCTCTGACCGGTAAACTGATACCCTCTTCCCACTGTTGTATTTCCTTCCGGACTATGACTAAAATTGTTTCATGTCAAAAAACTAAACTGATTAACTTTCTCAGATTTCCTCCAGTGTCTCTTTCTTTTCATAAGAGAAAGGAATAGCTCTATAAGAGAGAGAGAGAGAGAGAGAGAGAGAGAGAGAGAGAGAGAGAGAGAGAGAGAGAGAGAGAGAGAGAGAGAGAGAGAGAGAGAGAGAGAGTGTTTCTACCCTCCACATTCTCCCTACAAATAAATACAAAATCCTAATTTAACATTATTTCTTAACCATTGTTGTCATCACAGTGTTATGCAAACAAGTTTTTTACCTGCATAGTTTCAACACTGTCCAGTATTAACACAAGTTACTACAAAAATAAATGCAGTTTTATTGTGTATTTTTTTTTTTTTTTTTTAACAAACAGTTACACAACAATGTTATCTACTGCATTGTGCACATTTAGTACAAAATAAAGTAAACCATTTTAACCAGGAACTTTACCAACATCAGTGATGGTCCGTCTCCCTAATCTCACGTGATAACCAACAGAAAGAAAACAAGGGCTGATAACAGATATGACTAACCACTTGTCACTGTCACTCATAAACAGCTGAAAGGACAAAGACATTCCCTCAATACAAAGTGCCAGAGACTCATCCTACGCAACTCAACAGAGCACATGAGGGGAAATGTCAAGGGGAATTGCTTCTGACATTAATATCACGAGTGCTACTAATTCCCGCTGAGCAACGATAAAGAGGGTGCCAGCACTCAATGGGGGTCAGCAGTAGCGGCGATAAACTACACTCGTATCTTTCACTCCCACACACTAATGACGGTACTGACACACACAGCAATCCACCACATCATAACACGAGGTCAATGAAAAAAATCACGAGAAATAATGAAATAGGAAACTGCACTGAAGATCACTAATACCATCAATGAGTCACGTGATGCTACTGGCCGCTCACCACACCCTCGCGCCCCTCACGGCGCCCATACACGCCCACGCACACACACACCAAGGCAGCACACAGCACTTCACCCCCTTATACCATTAGTCACCGAGAATTGTCACGTCAGGGCGTGAAACAAGAAAACCACCCTCATACATCTCACCCTTCACGCCCCTTACCATTACGCCCTCACGCCCCGCACACACTCTCAGCCCACATACACACACCTCACCGGCACAGCACGCCACAGCACAACACAGCACATCCTCAAATCAGAAATCACCTCACAATTGTCACGTCAGGAAGAGAAACAAGAGAATCACCCAGGCACATCTCGTCTCTTATATCTCTCTCCGGCTCTCACTCATCCATCATTGGTGCTGGAAGGAGTGGTGGAGTAGTTACCATGTCCTGCAGATGCTGGTGATCCACCGTATTGCTGGTGAGGAGGTCCACTCGACGTCCCTGAGAGCAGCGGCTGTCGCTCCTCAGCCATTGTGGTGATCATATGAGTGCTGTTCCAGTGATCTTCCCGTCACCCCCTCCTCTCTCTCTCTCCTGATTGTAATATCATATTTAACATCTTCCACGCTCTAAAACTATTAGAATATATCCTATTAATTACTTGATAGTTATAGATAATCTGAACTTTCTATGATATGCTCCCGTTTTATTGATAGCAGTGGATAATTTCTGGCATTTTCTTTACTTCATACAAAGTGTAGTACATTGTACAGTGTTTTATTTCATTCGTCATCATGGTGTATTTTTATTGTTGCAGGAAATTGTCTAATATAGAAGAAATCTGAGGAGGAATAGTGAGTGAAGAACTCGCTATTCCCTACGAGCCGCCCTCAAAACACTCATCCACGCGGGAACTTTAAAAATATCACCTACAAGGTTCTTGTCTCTGCAAGCAGTCAGTCCACTTCCCTTTAAATTTCCGCAGCGTTTCCTGACTGCATCCGTGTTGGATTATAGTACTACTAATTTACTAAATCACTGAGTTACTTAACTCTTTACCTCTCGCATACTTTGAATATTATGAAAGATTTATTTTTTTGTATTTAAGAATGTCAAGACAATCCCTCTAGATTTAATAGTTTAACAAACTCAGTATAGCTTCATAAGACCAAGCTGTATTATGATCAACTTCCCACATCTTTAAACACAGCCATCATTACAAAGCAGTAAGCAAATTTAGAGCAAAAGATTCAGCTGCAACTGTGGGAGTTGATGTAACCTCTTTGAATTTGTTCATATGTCATACATTTTCTTATATATTGAAATTTTGACTACTTCAAGTATTTCACTAGAAACTACTGAGAATCATCATCTACCTATCACTTAAAGTAATTGCCACTCTCTAACATATACTGGAAGACCATCATCCTTAGCTTCAAAGTCTGTAACACACATACAAAAAAAATATTTGCTTTATTTTAACATGGTAATCATACTAATAAGGTTTTGTACATAATGTTTGTCAATACAAGACACTATATGATTACAAATTATGTATGGTGATCACTTGACAAATGATCACTTAACAACTCTTTACTAGTGAAAATGATCCCACAGGTTTCATGAGGACAAGCATATAAAGTGTCTCCCGCACTGCCTGCCTCCTCCAGGGTGTGGTCTATGGGTAGGGCATCGGGATGCACCTCAGTGATGTGATTGGCAAGGGAGATATGGTCCTCAAAATCTTCACCACAAGTTGTACAACAAGTGCTATCATCTACTATTGCAAATATACTTGTCACCACCTCCTGGTCACTAGTAGCATCAAGAGTGCCTGTCATGATGTCAATGCTACTCCCACACATCTCTACGTGGGCAAGATATTCTTCACGTGTGGCAAAGTCAACAGTACCACAGCTGCTGCATCTTCTGCAAGCTTCCAAGTGAGCCATGAATTCATCGTTGTTCCTGAACTCAGAGGCTCCACATTCACTGCATTTCATCTTATGTTTTGCCATGTGCTCCTTCCACAGCTCTGGGGGCACCAACTCTCTGCAGAACTTGCAAATATTTCTTGATGGGTCCTCCTTTTTCCTCACTTTTGTCATGTGTTCTTGGAGGCACATGATGTTCTTGAAGACCTTGTTGCAGTGATCACAAGTGACTGCTGACCCCCCATGCTTACGATTCTTATGGGATGGTAGTGATGCCTTAGAGACCACAACTCCACACACATCACAGGAGACATAAGAGGTCTCAAGGTGTGTGCTTCTGACATGCCTCACTAGATTTAGGACAAATTTTCCACACAATTTACATTGTTCTCTTTCCCTCTCACCTTTTTCTTGTAGTGTTACAGAGTCTACATTTTCCAACATAAACTTTTTGTAGTGACCTTTACCACACACCAGGCAAGTCTTATGGTGGCCTGGATCAGCTTCACTCACAATCTCTAGCTCAGTTGGAGTTTTTATGTCTCCACAGTTATTACACCTGAAATCTTTACTCCTTCCCAAACACCCACCAGTCTGATGCCTCTCCAAATGTACCTCAAAATATTTCTTGTCACTGAAATTTCTGCTACATATTCCACAATGAAACTTTGGAGGAGACACATGACTTTTTACATGCTTTTCATAAGTGTACCTAATGTAGTAGTGCTTGGGGCAATAAGGGCATCTAAACACTTCATCCTTGGTATGTAAAGGAATGTGGTTTTTTAAGTTAGTCAGAGTCTTAAAAACTTTACCACACTGATCACATCCAAACTTTTGATTAGGATTGTGTCCTTTCATGTGTCTCTCTAAGGCTAGTAAAAACCCAAAGCTTTTACCACATGTTGCACATCTGAATTTCATCCACTCTGTCTCCTCATGGTACTTCTTGATGTGGCTTTGAAGATTTCCTCTGTTCTGGTACTTCTTTCCACAAATTTTGCAGTCATGAGTATTATCATGGGAATGATTGTCAAATGAGATTTGGGACTCAAACACAGTATTGCACACAGAACACACAAGTTCTTCATTCTTTATGCTTGAATCTTCATTACTGAGAGAAGAAGTCTTGTCAGGGGACTCTTCTAACTCTGATGCCTCCAGGTCTTTGGATGACAAAGTAATGATCTGAGTCATCTCTTCATCACTGTTTCCCTGGTGTTCATTAGCATGTGTGCTCTCACTATTAACATTGGTAACTTTACTTATATTATGCTCACACACATGCTTCTCACAGTCCTCTTCAACACTAAATACCTTGAAACAAAGAAAACAGAAAGATCCATTCAGATTATTCGCAGTTGTGGTTGTCCCTTCCTGCCCTGAGTTATCTGTCTTATTTGTATCAGAAATGTTCACATTCTGAATTTTTTCCTCATCTATATTTTCTGTGGTAACCATGTTATCATTACAAGTGTCATCTTTATTTTGACTGTCCTCATCCTTTTTTAAACTTATCTCTATATTGTGACTTGCATCATAACTACAGGAAGCAGTGACAGATGATGATTCTATGGTCCCTTGATCAGAATCTAATAGCTTTTTCCTTTTTCTTCCTCTTTTACTTTTCTTCATGGAACCATATTCTTCTTCTTCATGTTTTGAAGTATTCAAGACCTCTGTTTCTAACTGAGGCCTCCCAGGCATATCATAATAACTAAAAGTTCCATCTTCCTTTTTTACTTTTACTTCTCTGCCAGAGCGAGTTTTGGTAATACTAGGAATAGCAACTGAATTATCTTCCTCATCCTCTTCATCTGAAAACAGAGGAGGATCACCAACAAAGGCACCATCTTCCTCATCATTTGCCTCATTCCTGAAGGTTTCACTTCTGGCTGGTGCCCGAGCGTTATTACCTCTAGAGTTTTCTGGATTCTTTCTAGGGCGTCCTCTTCTTTTCTTGACAACAGGTGCTAATTTGTCAATGTTCTGCATGACATACTTCTCTGATGAATGAGACATAGCTTTTTTATAGTCCATAATGAATGAGTTTGGATTTGGGATCTCAATGCTACTCTTGAAAGTAGCCCTCAAGACTTTAGTGTTCCCCTCCTTGCCCTTCTTCTTGGCCTCAGGGAAAAGCACAGAGGAGGAGCTGTTGTCCCTGGCTGTGACCAGCTCCTTGTTGAATCTGGAAATCATACACCTCTCTGTGATTCTGACACTAAACACAAAAAGCAATCACCAACTGAAAAAAAAAAGTTAGACATGTTCAACAGATTAGCAGCCTAATAACATGGGAAGAATTACCTATATGCTCATATACTTAACCCCTTCAATATGGGGACATACTTTTTTACCTTAAGATTTGTGCATGATTAGACCATTTTATTGACATTAGGCTTTATGAAGGTAAGAAGATTAATGGCTACAGTCTTCACTATTTTAATCCCCACACATAGGTTTCTGAAGCTGTATAAAGTCAACAAACAGTAAGCAGAATGAATATTGAAATGCATCATGGTCCTGAGGGGGTTAATAATATCAATGAAATATCTTTCTCTGCTGGGCTTCACCTACCACAGCTCTCAGCTCTCAGGTAATGTTGTAGCTACTACATATAATACTTTATTGCTCACAATGTAAATTGAAGTGGATCTTCCATTTAGCAGCTGTGGTGGTGGTGGTGGTAGACTAGTAGTAGTAGTAGTAGTAGTAGTAGTAGTAGTAAAAGTAGTTGGAAGTAGTAGTAGTAGTAGTAGTAGTAGTAGTAGTAGTAGTAGTAGTAGTAGTAGTAGTAGTAGTAGTAGTAGTAGTAGTACATAAATGAATAAAATAAGACTCGTACTGTCTAATTTATTCTGTGGACGCAAAACCCACACACTCACTTCACGGTAATGGCATTGGGATCCTCCACCACTGGATTGAAGAGGCACGGCGGGGGGTTGTTCTCTTTCACCTCAATGACATGGCTGGAGTGCTGGCTAGCCTCATCAGAGCTGTTAAGGAGGCGACTTTGAATTTGGAGGTGGTCTGAGTTGTCTGTGGGTCCAAGCTCAATGATTTCGTCCATCACCTCCACCTTGACCGGCAACTCTTTAGTGGTGAGCGTGTCGGAGGAGAGGAAATTAGGCAGAACAATCATTAATACCCTGATCATAATGTGAGCCAATATATCAACATGTTCTTTTCTTTATTCATCTTTTTTATCATGTGGGCAGAGAGAGAGAGAGAGAGAGAGAGAGAGAGAGAGATATTTGCTTCGTATAATATCTACTACTGAATATATTGGTGATTTGTGTTTTGTTGTTGACAAGAGTATCAGTATTTCCATAGTACGTGCACTCATACTCACTCAGAACATCCATTGGGTCATTGATGCCGCTGCACATTACATCCTCGTCTTCATCGTCATCGCCTTCAGTCGCATTCTCCTCCGCGGGATCCACCAGAGGCAGTTTCAAGTTCCTCAGCTTGAGAATGGCCCGTGACAGCTGCGCCAGGGAGTGCTGCCTCACGTTATGCTTATGGTAGCTGAACACAGAGCCGACCAGCACCCCGCAGATCATGCACTCCACCAGCTGCCTGCCCTCTACTTCTTTCATTGTGCTACAAGGAAAAATCAGAACATTAATTGATAGTAGTCTTCGCTACCCATAGGTTAACGGCGTATCGCTTCTGCCATCCCTTGGCCTATCGCGGCTGCCTCTATGTGATAAAAAAAAATAATAATTAACTAAGCTACATACACAATATATTTTTGTTTAAAGTTTAAATTCAGATGCACTGAAAAAAACTAAATTCTTCCCAGATTTGTTGTATATATAGGAGCTCACATCGTTTCCTTTGGCATTAGAGACACATGATAAGTGCGTGAGAGGTTATGCAGTGACTTCCATCAGTGCACATGTACGTGCATGACTTGCTCATTCACACTCTCCTCAATGCGGCACGATGCAAGGCAATCCGTTGATCAAGGAGGACAATGGACCAGGGTAATAGTTTATTCTTGCCCTTTCCCTAGTCACAGGTTCAGAGAGAGAGAGAGAGATGTGTGTGTGTGTGTGTGTGTGTGAAGAAAACATATCTATTGCTCAGATTTCTTGTAAAGCATGGAGAACAGCCCCTGTTTCATATAAAGTTATATATTACATAAACATTCTTAACATCACATTGATAAATGCTTTCAGTTTGTTAATAGCAATACATTTCTACACTGCATCAACATAGCAAATTTTGAAGTGACGACTGAAATTTGTAAAACTCCAATAAATATTTTTATTTCTCAACTAAACAATATCTGTTTGTTAAATTTCTGCATACCATTTATTTATTTATTTACTTTATGTGTGTGTGTGTGTGTGTGTGTGTGTGTGTGTGTGTGTGTGTGTGTGTGTGTGTGTGTGTGTGTGTGTGTGTGATTCACTGTTTGATCTGCTGCAGTCTCTGACGAGACAGCCAGACGTTACCCTACGGAACGAGCTCAGAGCTCATTATTTCCGATCTTGGGATAGGCCTGAGACCAGGCACACACCGGTGTGTGTGTGTGTGTTAATCAAACATACTACAACTCCACTGATTATGTAGACAAACAGCCATGAACCATATTATAATATAATCGATAACTCAACTGGGAGAATACATAGTAAATGGTGAGGCTTCAAAAATGTCAAGTAATCATCATGACTCCCAGTCCCAGGAGTCTGCCAGCTACCTACGCGCCGCCCCTCCATTATGTAGGAGTGGGTCACTAACCCTAGCATTTATAGGGTCTCGGCAAGACGTCTAGCAAGAGGCTTGGTTACGTAGCCAAGTAAACGTTATAAGAGAGAGAGAGAGAGAGAGAGAGAGAGAGAACTTGTCTTGGGAGGATGAGGAAGAGAATACTCAGAATGGACAATCTCTCTCTCTCTCTCTCAGATTAGAACCAAGAAAATCTACTACACAGATCCTGATGATTTTTAAAGCTAACGCAAAGCTTTCTTTTGACAGCTAAACACATCTAAAAGTAATAGCTACAAGCTTTCGAAGGACAAGACGTTATGCTTTTTTTTTTTTTTTACGAATGACTTAAAGAATCAGTATAGATCTGCGACATCCATGACCTTCACCATACTTAATTTTCTAAGAGACTTAAAAATACTAATCGTCTTATCTTCATTCAGAACATTTGAGAAAACAGAAATGAAACGCGATCGCGGGGTGAGAGAGAGAGAGAGAGAGAGAGAGAGAGAGAGAGAGAGAGAGAGAGAGAGAGTGTGTGTGTGTGTGTGTGTGTGTGTGTGTGTGTGTGTGTGTGTGTGTGTTCTAAGGATTATCCCCGTGTCATTCATATCTCCTTTTTCACGTGATGCGTCAGGGCCAGCCAAGAGGTAGTCAGGTGGGAGTGGCGCTGACACATGACACACGGCACTACTCCACACGGCGTCTCTGGTGTCGAAAAATTACTCGTCTCCTCGGTCAACAAACTCCTCAACTTATTACTATTGCTTAAAATCATTATGTCTGCAGCAGTGCGATGAAAAAGCTGAGTTTAATAATCTCTCATAATCAAACTTCTTTCCATTTCATACATTGTCTTTATCACAAACACGGTAATATTTTCGAAGCTAACCCTCTCTACCACAGACTTCCTTCTCCCACTCTTCCTCTCTTTCCGTTTTCTCTTTGCCCTCTTGTCTATCTCCCTTTCCTCTCATACAAATCATAACATTGTCTTCCTAAATTTGTTATACTTCCTCTCTTTCAGTTTCTCTGGGCTCGCATGCTATTACTGTGAAGCAGACAGGTTGCTTAGGAACGCTGATGCTTCACTGTAAATCAATTCCCAATACTGAACACATGAGAGGATACGTGAAATCTACCGTGGGCGTCATTTAATGCTTTATGAAACGTTCGGTCCATGCTCATTCAAGTATACTGCGTTAGATATTCACCAAGTAAATGCAATATATTACAACTCGCTTTTCCTTGCCAGTCAGACGAGGTAATGTGAGAAGACCAACTCCTCCCACATTTTGCCCTCCCTCTCTCTCGCCACTACCGCAACCCCAAGGCCTTCCTGTAATCCTAGGGCCTCCTTCAGCTTCCTTCAGCCTCCTTCACACCTCACGATGTCTTATTCCGTCTGGTCTTTCTCGTTTGTACATTATGACCATGTTGCTTATAAGGTATAACTAAAATATGTCCCTTGCAGTCGTGTTTGCTCTCTTACAAGATTATTTTCGAAGGCCACATATTTTTTTGCGTGTCTCCTGCTAAAATAAATAAATAAATAAATAAATAAATAAATATATATATATATATATATATATATATATATATATATATATATATATATATATATATGCTAATCTGCTCCTATAAACGTATAAATACTTAAAAATAGTGCAACTCTAACATTCTTTTAAAAAGCAGAGATGCGGCTCAGAAGTGTGTCAAAAATTTACATTTCTCCTTGCAGAATGAAGTTTCGTCCATTATTTCGACAAAAGTAGAGGACCATGTAGGTGCCAGAAAACAAAGTATTAATACTCTCATAAACAGTCTAACATTTGTGTTAGTTTTGGTTAACTAATTGGATTATCGATGCAAGATTTCACACGGAAAGCAAACAACAAAGCTATTCTTCTCAGACATTTATTTGTCCCCTTTGTTTTTATAGTTTACGACTTTACGTGGCCTCCGTTGTTGACGGAGTTTGGGATGAGCTGTGGTTCCCCTTCGTCTCTCCTTCCATGATAAGCCTTGCTACGTAACCCTGCGCCTTCCTCCTACCCTAACCTCTTCCACTGCCACAACACTGGAATTCGTCACCATTTCCTTAATAAGGTTCATCTCCTGGAATCCTGAGTGTCAATGGGTACATGGTTGCAATGCTAATATATATATGTATATATATATGTATATATATATATATATATATATATATATATATATATATATATATATATATATATATATATATATATATATATATATATATATATATATATATATATATATATATATATATATATATATATATATATATATATATATATATATATATATATATATATATATATATATATATATATATATATATATATATATATATATATATATATATATATATATATATATATATATATATATATATATATATATATATATATATATATATATATATATATATATATATATATATATATATATATATATATATATATATAGGACCAATATAATTTTATTTAGGACCAAATGGGTGTTTTCTGTATTTAGAGTGCACCTACCTAACATTCTAATTTGTAATTTATTGTCAGAAAACAAGAGAAAACATTAAATATTAATGAAAATTTTCTACCAAGGCAAGAAGGTAGGATAATGTACTTAAACTTCTTAGAAACTTCAAAGAAGGATATGTGAACTAGAAGACATTGGGAGCCATACAATGTAGGGATTATGAAAGAGATTAAAGCAATGGATGAATTTAACTTAACCTAATTCTTGGGTGAAAATGTTACAATATTTGATATCATCAACTGTATTTTTTCAGAATAACTCTCTTTGAAATGTGAGATTGGAATATTGGCAGGACTATTGCTTCAAGTGCATATTTTAAGGCAATAATTCACTGTGCCTTTAAGCTTTGCTTCTTTATCGGTTTTCATGATCTGCCATATAGTGAACATCTCGCTAGATTGAGTGTTTACTTCATTAAAGGAAAGTTGGTCTGAGCTGATCTTATTATGGTGTTCAACATTCTGAAAGGGTTCTGTCCTAATCTAGATCACCTCTTGGTTATAAATCACAACAGAGACACAAGCAGTTACTCTTTCAAGCTTTTTTGTCCCTCATTACAATAGTACTGATATTTGAGCTTGTTTCTTCTCAGTGTGGGGCATTAGCATTTGGAATAACTGACCTGAATCAGTTGTCTACTTAGTTCTGTTAATGCTTTTAAATAGCTTTTCAACACTTCTCTTGGTCAAATTCTGTGATTTTGAATGACTCTGTGTTGTTGAACTGTAAAATTGTCCTGTGTGTGGTCTTCATTCGGGATTGCCAACCTGACTGCATTGTCATACCATTTGCTCAAGTGTATTCTGGTAGTGAATGATGTGACCTTGGTGATGCCACATTAGCCAACCATCAGATCATCTGATGGAATGCCTGCTACAGTGGTTCCCAAACCTTTTCTGGTCGTTACCCACTTTTCATACAAGTTACTTGTTCATGGCCCACCGCCCTCTGCTCAGCATAACCCACGACCACAGTGACTACAGTCCTACACTCATTAGGTTCATATATAACTCACTCTAGCAAATCCTGTAATTTTATTGATTCCATGCATGTAAGTTACCTCCACTGGCTGCCTACTCACAAAACTCCATTGGTTTTATACACACATCATATTCCAAGATTATGCCCCATGCATTCTGCTACATGGGCCACAGGGGGCCATGGCACACAGTTTAGGAACCCCTACTCTACTAGCGATCTTGGTTGAAGACGCCATTCGATTCTAGACAGGGTTCTCCCCATCTAGGTAAGAAATTCTGTCTTGGTAAAATTAATCTGAAATTCATTGGAACTCTCTTAATTGCCTTCTTAGCCTGTACCTCAGTAATAAATGCCACTCACAAGCTGCAGTTATCATATCTTGCAGAGAGAGAGAGAGAGAGAGAGAGAGAGAGAGAGAGAGAGAGAGATCCAGTGTGGTATGTCTAAATCATGAGTCAAACCAACAGGGCTGGGGTCAAGCCAGCACGGGACCTCACATCTACACGAGTGCCACCTCCACATGCTCTCACACGGATGACAGGGACCAGTACCGTTCAGTCCCTATCTAAACACCTCGAGTAACAACACAAACTCATAACACATTTAAAACCATTATGAACACTGTAGTCACCAGCTCACCGTCCTTCCCTAATCACTGATAACAGGAGAATGAGTGAATGAGTCTAGACACAGTAGTTCGTTCTTATTTAAATTCTATAACAGTAAAAACATATGACACTTTTAGCTTTAATATAAACGTTCTATGCTCCTTAACACTCCAGAAAACAGGTAAAGGAGGAGGAGAGAAAGGCCACAAGACACCACGCATCCATTGTTGTTGTTTTGATGTGACTTTTTCCGTCCATACTCTTAACGAAGGACTTTCTGGCGGGAAACACCTTGTGTCCCTCACCCTGCCCAGCGCCACCCACGACTGACCTTATTAATTTGTGGTGTGTCCAAGCGGCAAGTACGTCCTCAGTAGCAGCCTGTTTTACATATTTCTGTTTTCCTTACACAGCTGAGGAAGCACACAGCAGACAAAATGGCGTCAAGATACTGGGAGATTGGAGAGGTGCTGATGGCGGGAAGTACAAATGTTCTGCTGTGCTATGACTTTCTACTCCTATTCCATCAGGTTTCTCAAGGCACTCAAATTTGGTATCAACGAGTATTACGGTGTAGTGATTGTGTGGTGGAGTGTCATTTAGGGTGTGAAAAGTTACAGTTCTCTCTCTCTCTCTCTCTCTCTCTCTCTCTCTCTCTCTCTCTCTCTCTCTCTCTCTCTCTCTCTCTCTCTCTCTCTCTCTCTCTCTCTCTCTCTCTCTCTCTCTCTCTCTCTCTCTCTCTCTCTCTCTCTCTCTCTCTCTCTCTCTCTCTCTCTCTCTCTCTCTCTCTCTCTCTCTCTCTCTCTCTCTCTCTCTCTCTCTCTCTCTCTCTCTCTCTCTCTCTCTCTCTCTCTCTCTCTCTCTCTCTCTCTCTCTCTCTCTCTCTCTCTCTCTCTCTCTCTCTCTCTCTCTCTCTCTCTCTCTCTCTCTCTCTCTCTCTCTCTCTTCTCTCTCTTCTCTTCTCTTCTCTTCTCTTCTCTCTCTCTCTCTCTCTCTCTCTCTCTCTCTCTCTCTCTCTCTCTCTCTCTCTCTCTCTCTCTCTCTCTCTCTCTCTCTCTCTCTCTCTCTCTCTCCCCTGAATATACCTACAGTCTTCAAGTGTATTTGTTTGTTGGCCGCTGTCCTTGGATTGAATTATTCAGACCTTGATGTAAGCACAATGGGAGAGAGAAAGGGGCGTCGCTCGGAGACTTGCCAAACACTAGCGTTAAATTTACTGAAGACAAAACTGTACTTGTTTTGAAGGCTGTTTTTACTGTTCTATTGTGACTTTTAGACTTTAGTGAGTTCTCTACATCAAATACAGGATAAACGCTCTTCAGAATCCAGTTAATCATCTATGTGACCTTGAAATGTAGACGTGATAAGACAGCAAAATGTTTCTGTGCATTATAGAAACACCAGTTGTCTTGTCAATCTACTGTGTACGTACATATATACTGAGCGACCCCACGATCTCAGTGAAATAAAAATGAGGCCCCTTCATGGACTGTTTGCACGCCCAGTCTTCTCAGGCGGCTGCTGCAGTGAGTCAATCAGTAACACACCATAAGTCTTGAGTTCACCAGCCATAAAGTCTCGCATCCTCACAGATCAAGCAAGACTCAGTGATAATCGACTTAAATCATATCTATAAATTTGATTGAGTCCAAGATATCATACACAGTGGATGTTTTCTTTAATTTCATGTAACAACAACAGCAGCAAGGAGGACATTACAGACATGTTTATAGACTACATTTTGCCTGTCTATCACCCTCGCATCATATTTCTCATATGTTTGAATTCAGCATAATATCTCGACCACTTTCAACAGCCTCTAGTGAAAGTTACCCGAGTTTTCAATGGTGTTTTTCTTGATTCCAGTGAGTGTTTAACATAACAAGGATTCTACATCAATGAAGAATATAAACAACCATGAAAACCCAATTAATCACTTGCATGGCCTTTGAAAATAGCCGTAGTGAGAACCCAAGCCGTTCCAAAATACGGGCCTTTGGTTATAGGCTAAATAAATGCTGTGGTGGGTGGTTAACGCACTGCAACGACCTCCACCTTGGCTTCTGAGGGGACCAGGGAGAGCCCAGCAGACACCCCGACGGAGACTTCAGGAGGTCCAGCCACCAGGGCGGAGACGCTGGGACCACTGCGAGGCTTCTTCTTCTGGCGCTTACTGAAACACGCAGATACCTTACATTACACGCTGTTCTACGGGTACCATTGGAAGTTGTACAAATGTCATCAAAGTTTTATTATCAAATGTTGATTAAGAGAACGATGTGTGTGTGTGTGTGTGTGTGTGTGTGTGTGTGTGTGTGTGTGTGTGTAGGCAGGATCGAGTAAGGAGGCCAAGCACACAGGAAGTGGGAGTGGGAGAAGGAGTCTTAGATAAACTGGATGCTTCTTACGCGACGAAGAGATTGCCTGTGCTCGTGGTCACCTCCCCGGCAATGGTTCCGTACTGGTGTTCACTATAGAACACAGGCTGGTCCCTTTGGTCATTGCCAGCCACCGCCTCCACATCTCTTGTCTCCGGAGTCTGCGGGCGACACTCGGCGCGGCCAGACAGTGCCGCTACAACTGCTACCACAACCTGGAACAAAAGCTCACTGTTAATATCACCATAAGACGACTCTTTTCTTCAACGTCGTGCCACCCACTGTTGATAAGCAAAGCACATTTTGTGTTGGAGGACATATGAATTTACCTGCTGACAGTAATAATATACAGTGAAGTGTAATAGTAGGGTAAAGGTCAGACATATCTTATTAAAGCAGCATTGCCCTTGACTTGGCCACGGGGTCAAGGGGCCACGAGCGCCGCTAGAGTGCAAACAGATTCCACCTTGACTCAAGAAAAAAAGAATTGTTGCAAGGAGCACATTTAAGACTGGAGCAATTTGCATTCCTCTTCACTAGCACAAAGAAAAAAGTTTGATGTATTCAACTATATATATATATATATATATATATATATATATATATATATATATATATATATATATATATATATATATATATATATATATATATACTGGTGATGCAGAATCCTTGATATTGTCACTAGAACCATGCAAACGGTTTTAAAACCTACAATAACTACTACTATAGTTTATTACAAGCAATCGAGATCAGATGCCGAAACGTTTAAGAATATTATCCAACATCTTGCCTCTCAACAAGAATTCTCAGCGCAGGTGTGGCAGGCAGGCGAGTCAACAGGCAGTGCATGACCTTAGCCGGCTGGGTCATGGAAACAAAGCAAGCTAAATTAAGTTTCCTCTCCAGCAACTTTCACCCGTCCATGCTGTGTTCACCCTAAGGAGCACTCCTATTGCCGAGTGTACAGACATTTTTGGTTATGAAACGCACGTCATGAAAGGGAAAGTGAACGTTGAGAGAGAAAGGAAGAGCAAGTGAGCAGCAACTTAATGAAACAAAGACATACACTTTTGGATACATTTAATCTTTTTTTTTTTTTTTTTTTTTTTTTGCAGCCAAGCACGAGTTCTATCTGGCGCCTGCCTTCCTGTGTTTCCGTCCTGCATAAACAAATGAATATAATTGAATAATACAATCAATGAAGTCGATTAAAGTGAAAATATGTTTATTATTGGGAGAAGTTTGTTTCGTTGTTTAATTGTTCATGTAATCAGGCAATGATAATGACAATGATGACAATGATGACAATTAAGAACGGCAAGAATGAACGAGGATGACTATGATAAGGACGAGGATGATGTTCGTTTTAAAGTGGACAGTGTGTAGCTAGGAAGGTCACTCTGAGGTAGAAACAAGAAAAGACACGAGCTAAAATGAGCTGAGATTTCATGTAAGCTTACCTAGTCCAGTCATACCCTGTGGAGAAAGTGAGGAACAGAGAGAGAAATACTTCGGGGGAGAAAAGAAAGTAGTGTTGAGTAAAAACGAGATGACAGGAGTGTTTCGTGATGGTGGTATGACGGTAAGGTGCTGCCTCGCTTTCACCTTACCTAGCCTATGAAATGATCTGATGCGAATAACTAACGAATGGGGTACCTATATATTCAACCAAACGGTATATGCTATTTTTCATATATAGATTTATTTTTCCATCTATCAATTGTGTATCAATTTAAGCAGTGATACGTATTTCTTTATTACTTCCTTGTATTATTCACTGAGGCACATTCTTAAGTCATATAAGCAAAGGTCTTTTCCTAGAAATATGTAGATGGAAAGGTTTTAGGTTCCTGGAAGAAGGCTCCAATCTACACATGGAACAAAGGATGGGCGTCACAAAGGATGGTGCAAGGGACGGAAACAACTGGAGACTCGTACCTAGCGGCAACTCCTGACTCTAGAGAAAAGGCGAAGGGAGAAGAAAAAGTCAGGTGTGGTTGAAGAGAGTTAAGGAAAGATAAGTAAGTGATGGGAGAGGGGACGCAGTGGAGCATGAAGATAGAGAAGAAGGACGAGAGGTGAAAGAGGAACTGACATAACTGTTCTTTCTGTCAGCGTTGCAGGGTACCTATAGAAAAATCTTGGCACATTTCACTGCACGAGTTCAAATCACAGTGTTAAAATCCTATACAAATCACTTAGGAAAACGTATCGAGTCTGTACCTTCGGTCTCGTATTGGTGATGAAACGAATAGCAGAGATAACAATGCAATAACAAGAAGGCTAAGAGGGAAGAAAGCAAAATATTCACGTAAGCCAGTCTAATAGCGGGCCTTGTCAAACCGCAGCATCATGTATTTCTCATAGATGCCCCTTTGGCTACTCAATGGGACACTACACCAGAACAAAGCGATTAAAGCCTGTCTCATATTGCCGGTGTGACCCATTCGCTCCGAGACTCCGATAATTTCACCTGGGCTTATGTAACACGCTAATTGGAGCTTTTTTGAGTGTTAGTTTCATGAAGCAAACAGCCACTATGACTCGGATGTGACAGATATCTGGATGTCTACTCCTAACCCCTTTAAAGTTATTATGGGGAAAATTTTAGTTAGTAATTAACTCTTTCATTACTATTTAACAGATCTTTCTGTTATTACTTCCTACTCTGAGATATTTCCTCTTGTTCTGCAGTCACCTCCTAGCTTTACACTCGCTAGAAGTTGCAAAATCTATTCTTTTTAATCCTTTCTTTTGTTGTAAACGGTTTTAAAGGTTTCACACATCGTCTGTAGTGTTGAAAATTGTTGGATATCGCAGGGAAAGGATTAAACGCATCTTTCCTTCAGCATCCCTTACCGCCATGCAAACTTCACTGCACTTTACTCGCTAACCAAACATCAGAAACCACAAACCACATTTATGACAGCTATTCTTGCACTAGTCTGAAGGAAAGAAACAAAAACATCAACATGGGGAAAGCCGCAGGAAGCCGTCATGCCTACACGTGTCAATCCTTCAATGAAACATACCTTTTTATTTCAATCTATTTTCCTCATCAATGAATACGTCTAATAATCTTTTAAATCTCCCTAAATACAGCCACTTACAACCTATGAGTCTATTTGAGTTTATAGTACCTAAGAACGTAGTACCAACAAACTGGGAGATGGGAGACGGCCAGCGTTCCCTGCCACTCCCTACCCACCGCACCAAATCCCAACTGTTGTGGAAAGTAGGTGTACTCACTAGGAGATAGGTAAAGGTGGTCATGGCTGGGAGGCGGTGCAGCAGGTGCTTACGTGGGGGCGACCGGCGGGGGACTGGAGTGGGATCGGGGCAGACAAGGTAGGCAAGGTGCTGCAGGGCTGATGAGAGAAGAGGGAGGAGAGGAACGCTGGACTCCGAGAATTCAGATAGTTCCGCTCAGTCAGGTTTTTGCTGGAAGTAATCTGACTCACTGAACAGCCTCCTTACTAGGACGTGTTTATTTGCTTAGCGTACCACAAGGTTAGTTAGCGTCACGGTGAGGCTGGTAACACGACACAACCGGGATAACTACGTACTGAATCGCTAGGAATGTGAGACGCGTGTGAGGTGAATAAGATGAGCTTTAAATCAGGGCCCGTCTTCAGAAACCCTTCGCTCTCTCACCACGACTATTTTCAAAGACCACAAAGATGATTAGCGAAGATCTCAAGAATGTTTCCCCACTAAATAGTGTAGAAATCTTGTTAATCTGTTACTAGAATCGTAAAAACACTCTCAAAAAGCCGTGCAATTTCAACTAAAGGAGTCTGGGATGTAGCTGAGGTGCGGCGCAGAAATGCTTCAGAATATAGTGCCAGGTGTTTACCAAGCGTGTCCTCTTTGACTCTCTGCCCTAAACGCCAAGTAAGGAATTGAGGCAATGTAACACTGAGAATAAACACAATTTGAGTGAGGCTGGGCGGCAACTTGAGTGTGCATGGGCGTGCCTTGCAGGACAAGGGACACAGCATAACCTATCACTATCACCTCCTGCCGCGCCGCCCACAACTGATGAGAGAATTAAGAATATAGGCTGATTTGCACGGGACATTTTTTCCTCTCAACTAGCTCCAGCCATACGGAACTCCTGGCAAGTTTCAGCTGAAAGCATTCGCAGCATCGAGCAGTTGCTGGCCAGCTGCATTAAAACAAACAATCAAGCAGCCAGCCAGGCCCGTATACACAAAACTTTTTTAGCTGCTGTGGTATCATTTTGATGTCTTAGGAGAAAGAGAGAAAAAAAAAAGTAAGAGGAGAAACGGGAGAAACAGTTGTGGATTCGTTCATAGCTAGGGATAAGGAATACATTTAGTGTTTTATTAGAAATTCTTGTAAGTCAGCAGCAGCAGCAGCAGCAGCAGCAGCAGTAGTAGTAGTGGTAGTAGTAGTAGTAGTAGAGAGAGAGAGAGAGAGAGAGAGAGAGAGAGAGAGAGAGAGAGAGAGAGAGAAAGTCGAAAGGGGTTGGCTTAGATGGAAGTATTATGAGATGTAGTAACAAGGTCAATGGTTATTACTACAACACCTTCAGCAATATTCCTCGTACGTTTAATTCTAAAGTGATAGTTGTTCTCATTTGACCCTGGAAAATTACCAGGAAAGCAGCTGATCAAACCGACAGGGTGGTTCCCCGGCTGTTCTAGCAATTCGTAGTCGACTATAAATCGTCTATAAATCCCTTTTTTACTTTCGTGGATAACTACCACAAGTACAATACCAGCGATGGCACCGCATATACCAAGAAGATACTGTCGGCTCCCTACTTAAAGCAGTTTTCCTACCTATCTTTCTAACAAAAATGAAATCTGTAATATTCTTTATTTATTTATTATTATTGTTATTTATTTATTCTTTTTTTTCATGGCAGCCGTCATTAGCTAGAACTGCCTCTGATGTGCGTATAGGCCTGCCTTCCTCCCCTCCCGTACATCCTTAACGCCCCCATGCTTCTCACACCTTCACTCCCACCACCAACACCCCATCTCTCTCTCTCTCTCTCTCTCTCTCTCTCTCTCATGATTAGCGAGTAGCAAGCAATACACGCCTCACTTTCTGCTTGCACACACACACACACACACACACACACCGGCCCGGTAGCTCAGTGGTTAGAGCGCAGGCTTCACAAGCCAAAGGACCGGGGTTCGATTCCCCGGCCGGGTGGAGATATTTGGGTGTGTCTCCTTTCACGTGTAGCCCCTGTTCACCTAGCAGTGAGTAGGTACGGGATGTAAATCGAGTTGTGACCTTGTTGTCCTGGTGTGTGGTGTGTGCCTGGTCTCACGCCTATCCGAAGATCGGAAACAATGAGCTCTGAACTCGTTCCGTAGGGTAACGTCTGGCTGTCTCGTCAGAGACTGCAGCAGATCAAACAGTGAATTACACACACCCGGTAGCTCAGTGGTTAGAGCGGTGGCTTCACAAGCCAGAGGACCAGGATTGGATTCCCCGGCCGGGTGGAGATATTTGGGTGTCTCCTTTCACGTGTAGCCCCTGTTCACCTAGCAGTGAGTAGGTACGGGATGTAAATCGAGGAGTTGTGACCTTGTTGTCCTGGTGTGTGGTGTGTGCCTGGTCTCAGGCCTATCCGAAGATCGGAAATAATGAGCTCTGAGCTCGTTCCGTAGGGTAACGTCTGGCTGTCTCGTCAGAGACTGCAGCAGATCAAACAGTGAAACAGTGAAACACACTCACCAAGTAATAGGGCTATATTCATAAATGCTTGATTCTTTCACCACCCTTTCAAAGGGCACTGAATTTATTAGCCGAGTTCTCAAGAGTGTTTCTCTTATTCACTAGATCCCTTTAAACGCTTAACGGAAAAAAAAAAAAAAAAAAAAAAAAAAAACTTCAATTAGTCTTTTGAAAGTAGTCTAAGTATAGTACATTAGACGCATAAGTGTTTCATAATATGGTCCTCAGGAATTGTGCCCCTCCCTTCTCTCTCCCCTCTGGACACAACCGTTTTGGATGGAGGTGATAAGGAGGCGCACCCGCTTCCTCCTCCGTGGCTACCAAATATGATGCTGCAAGGTTACCTCGCACTTGTCCGCCTACCAACCTTGCTCCTTCCTCCTAGTGTGTGTTGTACCTTTCGGGGAAGAGATAATCCTAATCACTTCCGGTGGCGAGGGAGAAGAAAAAATAGGGAGGTAAGAAAAGGATGGATGGATGGTGGCTATTTGTAGAATTCGAGGTTTTGATTATAACTTGTGTTTACTGATAATGATGTGTTTATAGCAATTCACCATGGAGGGAAATAGCACTCAAAGAGAGGCTGGGGAAGAGGAGAAGGAAGGTGCTATACTCAAGTAGATTCTGAGATGCAAGCTATTTTTACAAACGGCTGAGTTTATTTTAAAATCCGATTGTATATAACAAAATTTCTTATGTCCTATGTCACATCGATATCTATATCAATCTATCTATTCAATCTTTCTAGATGGACGTGTGCGGGGGAGGAGGATGTTGCATAGCCCAGCTGTCTATTCATATCACTCATTCTCAACTTTTTCAAAATTAAGTGACCAAAGCCATTTTTTAAAGGAGGTTGATGGTAGAGGGGAAGAGAAGTGTGCATTCAGAAATACTTTTCGCACCACTATTGTCAAAGATCACTGAAGTTTCAAGAGTATTTCTCTTGATAATGTAGAAATGTTAACCTGTCACTAGTTCCTAAAAACACCCAAATCCCACGCCACTTCAACTAAAGCCTTTTGAAGTAATTAATTGAGATTCAGCCAGTATTTCAAACTTTCATTTTCCCGCCACTTTATACTATCGTATTATAGGCATGCGATGGACTTTGTGGAAATCTGGAAGGAGACAGTCGAAAAATAAGGCGCTTGATTTATATTGGACCATCACCGTAAATTACCTTATCCATTAATATTATCATAGGTGGTGGTCGCTTACCCAGCCTCTAACCTATTGTGGCTGAGAGCTTATCTTTGTCATGTACTACTACCACTACTACTAGTGTTTCTGCTTCTGCTGCTGCTACTGCTACTGTTACTACTGCTACTGCTACTACTATTGATAATGATAGTAGTAATAAGCCAATCTCTGTGTGTGTGTGTATGTTACATTGTATATGTATACTGTCCTGAATGGATACAACACACCCATTCTGACCTAGTAAAACAAAGGAGATAATTACTATAGAGAAATTCTGAAGTTCATGATGCAGGTCAACTTACGCTTTGCTGTGTAATGATCCAGGTGAGAGTGAATTGCTTCTCATTACTGCTGGAGATGGAAGTAAGCAAGAAGCTGTCACAATCTTACAGGTTTGGGTGCTTAATCCTAAAGAAAATTTTAAAATCTTGCATGTAGTGGTGCTTTTTGTGCAGTCTGGAAAAAATACACAAAATAGAGAATCTTCACAAACAGTTTACATTTTTCTGTGAAATCCAAAAGGAAGGGATGAGAAAAATACCTTACATTATTACACCATTTCTCTTTTATTCGCCACATGGCTTAATGATGGTGAAACTTGCCTATACACACACAATGTACAGGGAACGTACCAATGCAAACCAATGAAGCTGCAGAAACCAATGATAATACAGACTATACGGCATGACGAAAGCCCCACATGAATGAAAAGCAACTTGAGGGAAGCAGCCAGTCTTCTTGTGGGATTCCATAACTGTTACATAATAATTACTGTCTTACACACTACAAATATATACAAAAGTCATACTCCACCAAATGAAACATACAACTGAATGCTGAAACTCTATAAAATATTGACCAATCAGGAGTCCCAGCATTGGAGGGAAATAAGACCGGACCTGGGCACCACAACAAAAGAGGCTCCTCGTCTAAACAGGAACTATAGTCGGGATTACTGAAATAAATCAATACATAATTTCTCTTTTTTTTTCCAGTAATTTTCTTGTGTGAGGCCTTATGATGAATCAATTACATACTCAATTAATAAATGTAACTAGATCACTTCTGAAATAATGACAGAAGAAGGTCAGGAGGGGAATTTTCTACCCTGAACTTCTGGTCCGCAAGTCACTGCACTTGTGAGGGAGCCACATCACAGTTCTGGGGCCAGCGCACTCCTGGGCACTCACGCTGCTGCCACCGCCACCTCCTCCTCCAAACTTAAATTACACTTAAGCCCTTTGGTTAAATTGTCTTTTGCCACTTTTTAACAGTTCCTATTTTAAGAGCACTTTCCAGGTTTGCCTGAGCTAAGTCACTTCACTAAGATTTTTTTTTATTTTTTTTTTTTTATCATTATCAGGCATCAAAACAGTCTGACCTCCTACTGTACTCTAGTAGTTACTGGAGGCCTCACAACTGTTATAAATGAAGACTAACTCTTCATCTTTCACTGTATAAGTCATCACTTGACTTCCACACTATTGTCCAGTTCCTCAATCCAGTTTTTCAAAAAGCACAAGTCTGGTCCAAAAACAAAATACAATTATCACACACCAGCCAAGTATAAATCTTTTGTCAAGAACAAGAAACACTGGCTGCTTTTTTTGCTTATCTACCAAATGGTCTTGGGATGATCCCTAAGTGAAAAAATACAGACTATGATTCTCATTCTCTTTTACACTGCCTGTCACTTCCAAAGGGTCACCTTCTCCAGCCTGCCAGTCCACAAGTAGCCATTAAGTGAATGATGAGCAAGTTGTTCCCAGCCGCGTTGCACCACAGGTGGCTGGCTCTGTTCCCTTGGCGCACTCTTCCCTGCTCTGGCCCCACCCACTTCTGTGTTCCAGCAATAAGTTAACATAGCTTTACCAACATTAATTTTCTTTGTAGAATAACAACAGGTCAATAAACTTTCTCATAGAAAAATAATAAACCATTATAACATGATATTTTACTCTAATCTTGATAACATCTCCTGCTATCTAACATTCAACTTGGTGATGTGCAAAGAAATACAGGGTTAGGGAAGTTTCCGCAAGTACACTGTGTATCTACATTAATGCCTTTGGTATAGAAGAGTTGAGTATGTAAGGCTCTGTATATAAGTGAACTATATTAATGGTAATTACATTCATAACAATAGTATACAACAGTCTGACAACACCAACTGTTACCCTCCTCATATAATAATAATCTCTGTACACTAGACATGAAAGTCACAACCCAATGGTAAGAATTGCACATAAGGCTGAACCAAACCACAGCTAACATGCCACCAGAGTCCCTGCCGGCCACCACACTGCCCAGCCCAGCAGCGGCGCCGGCACTCCTGCCACCACGCCTCGGCACATGGCACGTCCTTCTGGTTAGGCTGGCAATGTGTTCCTGCTGCGGCACTATGACAGATAAACGTGAAAGTGGAGAAGAATAAAAATATAGCAATGAGATCGACTCTTGCCATTAGGTGAAGTGCAGGGGGGATCTCATTGTGAGGTAAATCATGAGTTTCATATATCTAGAAGAGAAATCATTTCCTTAATATAATCAATGGTAAAAGCAAGGTAGGGAGCATGTACACATTACTTGTGGGCAAATGGGAAATAGAATGCACAAACCCTGGGACCCACCAAACTTTTTTGCATTCCCCCTTTTGTACTGGTAGTTTAAATCACAGGACTGCTCTGGCATTGAACCATCACACTGGCTTCCCTCCACCCAGGCCAGAGCAAGCACACCCCCCACGGGACAAACACCTTTGCTTACACCTTTTGTCTAATTACTCCAATATATATATATATATATATATATATATATATATATATATATATATATATATATATATATATATATATATATATATATATATATATATATATATATATATATATATATATATATATATATATATATATATATATATATATATATATATATATATATATATATATATATATATATATATATATATATATATATATATATATATATATATATATATATATATATATATATATATATATATATATATATATATATATATATATATATAGATATATATATTATTATTTTTTTCATTTTCAAACACATCAGTTTCATATCAAAATAAAATTTTCATGGAGTCATTTTCGATTTATGTTTTATGCTAAAAGAATAAAACATTCTAAAAGAATAAAATGTACTACTCTCAATTTGTTTTTACAAAACACTTTTTGCATTAGGAAGAAAAATCTTCACTATTACAGGCACAGGTTTAATACTTGTAGAATAAAACAATAATTTTACATCCATCTTCCTTACACAGTGAATAAAACCTTGGCTTCATCACAAAGAAAACTATACCAGTCAGTCAAGCAAAAGAAGTTTTTTCCCCAGCATTGGGGTGCACGTGCTCCACAATTGCCACCACAGAGACACAGCCGTGGTGCAACCTGCAACTCTCAGTGACTGGCAGCAGGCGGGTCAGCAGAGACAGAGTGGCCAAGGAGACGAGTGTGCAGGTGAGCATTTGGATGATGCGATGCAGCGACCCACTGAGAATATTATTTGGACAGCAGGTGCTTCAGCATGCTCTCTGACTTCCCTTTGTCTCCGCCACCACTGCTGCGGCTATCGTCCATCTGGAAAGAGAACCAATCCATGCACAACATGTTTCTCTAACTGTAATACTCACATAGCACAGAGCAACTAACCTATAACTGGCATGCTCTTTCTTATTTTAAGGCAACTGTCAGGTAATTTATATAGTTTACTATAATCTGCTTACACTTCCTTTGTGGGATTATAATCAAACAACTGCAGTAAAGATATAAATCATAAATTTAGCATTCAACAAGATTACTATAAAGAAAACCAGTAAGTATGAGAGAGAGACAAGAGAGATGTCTGGAGAAAGCACAGAGGCTCAAAGGAGGAAAGAGAAGGCAGGTAGGTAGAGGACAAACACATATTACTCAAGATATAGGTAGGTGTGTACGAGATCAGGAGACATTTGGAAGAACAAGTGAGAGTATGAAGAGTGAAAGCCAGAAGAGACACATACACTTACTCTGGGAAATGAGAGAGAGAGAAAAGAGACATGGAAGTCAGATACAAAGCACTCAAGAAATAACAAGATGTGAAGGAAAACAGAGGAGGACATCTGGAAGAACCAGTGATACACACACTCACTCTAGGGGATGTGCTTAGTCCTCCTGCTTGACTCGTGTTCACACCTTCTCCTCCCCACTTGCTGCTTTCTGTCAAAATATCATCACAATATATATGAAGTACATTATACTCTCATCAACTTCAATTCTTCATCTGAGTATACAGAGAAGAACAGTATGAAGTTAAATGTGCAACCAATGATTTTCTACAGAAATTCTCCTCCTGAAATAAAGGTGTTGCAAGTGGTGTAGAAATAGGGACTAAATCATGTACACTCAACATTCATTCATAATTTCCTTCTGTATGTTGAATAGAGTATTGCTAGAATGATGACTGCAGTTAAGGACTATGGAGTTATGGAAATTTCTTTCAATTTGATTGGTCTTCTCAAAAGTGAGTGGGGTGGCACAGTGCAAAGAATGCTTAGAAACACTGGAACTGATCTATGAGTCTCTGATGAACATTTGAGAAATGTTACAGATGAACAAGGTCCTCCACTTTCTGTCAAGAGAGCTTCAAACCTTGCCTTAACCTGATGAGATATGACCACTTCCTAATATTTCATAACAATTCAGATTCTCAATCTTCTAGTTCATGAATTGCTTGTGACTTGCTGGTGGGAGCAGTGGTGTGCTAGTGCTCCTCTCTCTCCAGTGTGATATTTCAGATTTAACTTCTAAATATCATGTTTCTCGTCAACAATATGTTTATTTTGAGCTATTACTTTGCACTAATCAGTCATCTAACGTCTTAGTGATTAATTACTTACACAAATCATATATAATTTCCAAAAGATATTATATATATATATATATATATATATATATATATATATATATATATATATATATATATATATATATATATATATATATATATATATTGCAAATAAAGTAAACCTAAATCATATTGTTAATAGCTTAATGTTATTATGGTATTTGTCATGCACGATAATTTTTTTTTCACAAAACAATTCGTGCTTTCAGCGCAAGCTTTTGCATGCAAAGTTAGCAACATGCTGTGTGTGTGTGTGTGTGTGTGTGTGTGTGTGTGTGTGTGTGTGTGTGTGTGTGTGTGTGTGTGTGTGTGTGTGTGTGTGTGTGTGTGTGTGTGTGTAGGGTGGGTGGGTGGGTGTGGCAGGAACACAGAATGGCAGCAGCAGGCTCTGGTCAAGCTACACAAGAACACAAACGAGTACGTTGACTGTTGACTGTCACCAGTCCAGGCCAGACAGCAGACTGACCCTCGGCACAGGTAATCTTATCATTAGTTTTATACACTGCAACAAATTAAATACCACGTGAAGTTGAAAATCCTGCAATATTAATATAATATGAATAAAAATGTTCTAATACCACCTGATCCATTCAGAAGAAATTCTATATAGATTCTTAATGTATAAAAATGACTATGAATATACAATATGGGTATATAATATGGGCATATCAGAACTTAGGTTGTAAATTGGAGCGTCTTCATTTTTCCCTCTTGTTCAGACTTCCAACCATCCATCTTGGGGCAACAGACTAAACAAAAGATACAAGTATAACTAAAAACACACCAGTACTCAATGTGACAAACATGTAAAAGTACTTTACACTACTCAGGATGGTCGCAGGTCAGTAATAATTTGTGAGCATTTCAGTTCATTGTCATTTCCCAGCAGTACTAAATAGTGTCTCTGCAAGACAGTGCTGCCCCAACACACACACACACACACACACACACACACACACACACACACACACACACAACATAAGCTCACTGCTGCCCACACAAACCACATACAATAAGAACAGATGCAAGAGGGAAAGAATGTGTTTATATACATATCAACTTTAAGCTAACAGAACACAGAATAAATATTTACTTTACCCTAAGACATCATTGACCAAACTTTAGGTACACATCAACAGTAGAAGGAAGAGCTAGAAGATCTAGTTTACATACTGGTTTTATTGGTTTCATAGTGTGCATTTGTGAAATATTTACTAACACATAAGTTTTCAGCATTTCATCAGTTCTTGGGGAAAACTCCACCGTATGCTAAGAAATATGTCAACCAATTTATTTATTATCAGATGATTAAATCTAGGAAGAATGAACAAATGCTGGAATCTTATTCATCTTTATCACATTTGTTTGGATTTTATTCATTTGAATTAATTCTAGTTCAGATTCTGTTTTACATATACTCAGATGATTCAACATGCACAAAAATTATAATGTGCTCATCACATTTATCCAGTAACTATATAACATAGTATTGTGCAACAGACAAACAAAGGAGCTAAATATAGCAACAGGAGAGTAAATGACTACGGCACGGCAGCGGCGGCAGTGGCAGCCACGGCCAGTGAGTGCTTGTTTGTCACAGTGTGTCACACTCTGGGAGACAGACACCAGGGCACAGAGACAGAGCCTTCAGGAGGAGGCACAGCCAGCCAAGGAGTATTTAGGGAATGTTTGGTGCTGCTTCCACCATTAGTTTGTTACGATTAGACAAGGCATGACAGCTTATCTCAGCTATGCCCTCCCAGTCTATATATATATATATATATATATATATATATATATATATATATATATATATATATATATATATATATATATATAATGAAATAGTATACACGATATGTATTGTATCAATGGACAGTGATGCATTACAACAATACTGGTAGGGGACAATCAGAATGAAGTGAGTCCTGGTGTTGAGGATGAATGCTTCCTATCAGGTGAGTGAGACAAGGTGAGACTTGCAGCATGTGAAGGTGACATGCATGCTTGGTGAATCATCACTACACTTTGTATGCCCGGTCTTGTGCCACACTTAAGTGAAATTGTGTGTGTGTGCGTGTGCGTGTATGCATGCACGCGCGTGTGTGTGTGTGTGTGTGTTTACCTAGTTATAACATTCAGGAAAAGAGCTATGCTTGTGCTGTCCTGTCTCCATATCTATGAAAATCCAATATTTCTTTGAACTTATTGATTGTTCTTCCTTCAACGACTTTATCTAAACCATTCTACATCTCTACACATCTTGAAAGCTGAACTTCTTGATATCTCTCCTACAGTTGTCCTTTCTTAATTTCTTTCCATGTCCTCTTGTATCACTGGTGTCCCAGATTAATAAGTCTTCTCTATCTAATTTTCCCAGTCCATTCATCACTCTGTACACTGCTATTATATCCCTTTCCCTTCTCTGTTCTTAAGTTGTAAGAGCTAGTCTTCATAGCCTTTCTTCATATGATCCTTCACTTAAACCTGAGCAAAGCTTTGTTGCTGGCCTGTGTGTGTGTGTGTGTGTGTGTGTATTTACCTAGTTGTATTGTACAGGGTTCGAGCGGGGCTCATAATGTCCTGTCTCCATGCCTCCATTTCTCCAAATTTTCCTTAAACTTATGCACATTATGTGCTATAACAACTTCATTATTCAATGCATTCCACTTCTCCACCGTTCGTGGAAAACTGTATTTTCCAATATCGTTCACACACTGCTTCATCCTGATTTTCTTTACATGACCGTGTGTATTTCACTGTTTGATCTGCTGCAGTCTCTGACGAGACAGCCAGACGTTACCCTACGGAACGAGCTCAGAGCTCATTATTTCCGATCTTCGGATAGGCCTGAGACCAGGCACACACCACACACCGGGACAACAAGGTCACAACTCCTCGATTTACATCCCGTACCTACTCACTGCTAGGTGAACAGGGGCTACACGTGAAAGGAGACACACCCAAATATCTCCACCTGGCTGGGGAATCGAACCCCGGTCCTCTGGCTTGTGAAGCCAGCGCTCTAACCACTGAGCTACCGGGTGTGTGTGTGTGTGTGTGTGTGTGTGTGTGTGTGTGTGTGTGTGTGTGTGTGTGTGTGTGTGCAATTGTTTTTTTTTTGAGGTTAAGAGATGAGACAACACTTGTGAAAACACATACATATATACATGTATGTAATGCCTTATGTCAGCCAGTACCTCAATTTTAAGAGAGACATCAGCTTGGTGTATAAACAGGCAGACAGACAGACACAACATAGTGAGGTGGATGAGCAGTGCAAGTCTGAGAGGTGCAGGTAAGTGAGGCAGCAGACTGAGGATTTGTGAGCATTAGTGGAGTGTGACATCACAGTTCTCTGGTCTACTCATGTGGAGAAAAATTATCAGAATAGCTAGATGGAATCTTTTCTTGAGCTGAATAGATTTCCTGCATTGTTTGATGCTTATGTACTGGGCCAGAGAAGTGACAGTTCAAAATGAGAATTTTCCTCCTCAAAGACAACTGATTCACCTAAATTGTGCATTCAGTTTAATAGAGTTTACTGAAAACCAACTGACTGCAACCAAGGTCAGCAGTTTCTTTGAAGAAGGAAATCTGATTCTAAAACCACCATTAGCACAACTCATTACAAAGCTCTCCTCCTTCCTGTCTCTTTTTTTTTTTTTATTTATTCATTTTATCTTTCTTCTTGTAAGAAAGGATTTTGTCCTATGCCAATACAAAGTATATATATATATATATATATATATATATATATATATATATATATATATATATATATATATATATATATATATATATAGTGGACCCTCAGACATTGAACAATTCGGACTTGGAACAACACAAAGGCGGCTGAATCCAGGTGTCGTTAGCACTGTTAGCGGAAGATAAGTATCAGTTCCCAGTTTGTTTTTATTCCCAGCTGGGGTCAGGACATTTGACCAGAGTCACTCAACTAGGTAGGATGGCCGAATAATATTTCCTATATTTACACTGATCACTAACAAAAATATTTCTTAACTACTCTAATGACAAGGTGTAACAGACATGAAACAAAACAATGTTTTTATTGAAGTTGTATTGAAGTGTAGCCTTGTGATAGTGGACCCTCACATGTCTTCATTATCATTATTATCCTTATCATTGTTATTATTATTATTGTTGTTGTTATTATCTTTATAATGGCACTGTGTTTATGTATATGCCTTGTGGCTGTGTCCTCTTGTTTTCCCACTTGCCTTGGTGGCACCAGTGTCTCGGTATCTCTCTCAGTTGCTGGCTGGTAGTGTCTTATTCCGCCATGCTCTCGTACACTCCACTGCCACCCTTGTTATTATGTATCTGGTTGGATACAATGTGTTGCCCATACAGTGTTTGTAAATTAGACCTTAAATCTTCTGGATTGCTGTGTGTTAGCCAGGTGCCCCTACCTAGAACAGCCTCAAATGCAAAGATCACCCCAAAATATCCCTTTGTATTAATACGTTCATAATGCCAAGCTTCTCTTGCCCTCCCACACCATCATCTACGTGTGCCATGAAGCTTGCCACCAAAAGGTAAATAGTATTAATTTATTTAACTAAATTCTTATTTACTTTGGATAATCTTGGGTCTTGGAATGAATTAAAATTATTTACATTGTTTCCTATGGTAAAAATGGTTTCAGACTTGGAATAATTTGGACATTGAACAGCATTCTGGAACAAATTATGTTTGAAGTCCAAGAGTCCACTGTACATGTGTGTGTGTGTGTGTGTGTGTGTGTGTGTGTGTGTGTGTGTGTGTGTGTGTGTGTGTGTGTGTGTGTGTGTGTGTGTGTGTGTGTGTGTGTATCTATATCTATATCTATATATATATATATATATATATATATATATATATATATATATATATATATATATATACATATATACATATATACACACAGCTCTACTGAAGGAGGTAATCTCAAAAGAATGTGCTAAAAAGTGTTATCCAAAATTTGATGAGAAATAGTGTGAAATGTCTCTTGAAAGAGTAGGAGGCAATACAGAAGACCAGGCTTGAGAGGTAATGCAAATAGCGAATGTTAACAATAAACATGACTGATGGGAAATGTTTCAAGTGCCTCATGGCAATAAAACAGAGACATAAGGTGAATGTTGCTTCCCATGCACTCTTCACTCATCCCCAACTCTTTTATAAATATAAGAAGCATATAAATTCTTCCTGATCCCTGACAACTTTTGACACAACTCATTTGTTTGTATGAAGCACATATAGAAATTTATAAAAACAAACTGAACATTCACAGCCTTAGATTTTGTTTATGTACCAATTTATTTAAAAGAGAATGTGAAGGAAAATAGTGAAAGGTTTCCAATTCCAATCATGTGATGATACATGTGGTTTAAACAATGTATTAGTGCTTCATGCTGAGTACTGTGCATTACTCGTGTTATGGTATTGGTTTGTTAAGTCTGCTATGTCTAGTCTAGTCTAGTCTATTTAGTCTAGTCTAAGGCTTGTTTATGCAAGTCCCTCAAGTGTGTGAAACTAATTCTTTATGATGAAATAAATATAAAATATAAAAAAAGGAGACAGCAAAGGAGTTGTGATTTATTTCACACCTACACAGCAAAACCTAATCATAATAGAACACAATTATAATTTGGAGCATAAGTTGGTAAAAATTCACCTTTAAAATTTTACTTTATTACAGATCAAATTTAGAAAGATTCTTTGTTATTAAAAGAAAAAAAAAATAAAATAAATGAATAAATAGAATGAAATAAAATCAAATAAAACAAGATAAGTAAAATAAATTAAATGATTCCTTATGGGTAAAAATCAGATAAAAATCAATCAATCAATCAAAGAAATATATACAAGATCAAAACAAACAAACTAAACAGATCAAGGTTGGATAAACTCTACAAATTATATATACATGGGAAATGTTAAGCAGCATGACAGCTTGCAAAGCCTTAACTGACAGTCCAAGGAAGCAGAGAGGAGGAGCAGAAAGGTTAACAGCCGCCATACAACACACATAACACAACACAACAACTTCTTGGCGTGCTCATTGGCAGGACAAGGCTGGACACCAAGGCTTAATGGTGGAAGCTGAAGGCATTTCAATTTTGTATTTCCTACTATGTATAAACATGACAGTACATAAAAGGAACCACAATATGTGAGAAGTAAGTACTTGGATGGCTTTGGTTTCACTGTGTTCCATGTCTCATCAAGATGCAACTGTACATCAACAATAAGAACACCAACTTCAACTACAACAATGATGAGTGAAATAATTCTACACAGCCTGCTTTTTCGTTCACATGCAAAGTGTTATCACAGAGAGAATCATGACTGCTCAAGTCATCCAAACTTCGGAATGAGGATGACAGGTGGAAATAGGTGGGTTGCTTCATACAGGGACTGCCACATGTAGGCCTGTTGGTTCCTTGCAGCTTCCCTTATTTTCTAGTATTCTCAAGTTATGAAACAAGTGTATTCAAACAAATGTTGGTTCACTCTACTGATACACATGAGGTCCTCTGCATTCATCTCCATTGGCAACAGCCTCCATGAAACCACTGCCTGCTTACTTTACTGATTTATTTATCAATTAATTAATCTATCTATTTATTCATTTATCTTTTGCCTATATTGAGCACAAACTTGTTTTCATCCTAATCGCAAGTGGGGTCATCCACTCATGTGTTGTCACTAATCCCTTCTTTGCTCTGCATCTCCTACAGACATGAGCAGATCCTTTCTCACATCAAACAGCAAAATGTTGTAATGCTAATGCACCAAACTACCATTCTCAGAGTATATAAAACTTAAATCAAAGGATGAAATACAAATGTTAAAGCAACTAAAAGGCAAAGATATAAAAACTGAAGAGTGTAAGAAGAGAGTTTGTTGCAATCAGTGTACATAAATGTCACTTAATGGTGTCCTCTCTGGCTGGCCACATCCTTCCCTTGATGTTCTAACACTCAAGAGCTACAGGACGTCACCACAGTCACAACAGCGAGAAGGAAGACAAGAGTTGCACAGGCCTGATTCTCATTGACACTACACACATCAGCTGCTACATTACTGTATTAGGCTGACAGTTCGGTATATACAGAGAGAAGACGTAGTGATGAAATAAAGCAGAGATGAGAATTTCATTATGATAGCTAAGCCAGTTTACAAAAACATACAGACACACAGACAGCTATGCGAAGAAACATACTCGGAAGCAAAGTACGGCCTTTCATTCCGTCAGAGTTTGAGGTACAGAGAAGCAAGAGATGCAGCAAAATGAGATGCCAAAAGTCAAAGTACCTTGGAAACAGTCAGCTGCATTTAGATCTTTGAGGTAGTAAGACTAGTAGTAATGGTGTGAGTTATACTAGAGTGTAGAACAAGTGAGTGAGTCAAGGGACAGGTACCTGAGGGGGAGTAAGAATGAAGTAGCGGCTGGTCAAGGTGGTGGTGGTGATGGTGGTGTTGGTCGGGGGTTTGTTGGAAGGCCAGTTGTGGTGGTTGTGTTTGTTGGGACTGCTGTTGTTGTTGCTGCTGCTGCTGTTGTTGCTGCTGCTGCTGTTGCTGTTGCTGTTGTTGTTGCTGCTGCTGTTGTTGTTGTTGCTGCTGCTGTTGTTGCTGCTGTTGTTGTTGTTGCTGTTGTTGTTGTAGTTGTGGCTGTGGCTGTTGCTGTTGCTGTTGTTGTTGCTGTGGTGGCTGCTGCTGGTTGGGGGAAGGGGAGCCTGGTCCTCCCCCTCCCCCCCCACCCCCTGTGCTCCGGGCACCAACATGGGCCCGCAGTTCGTTTCGAGTGTACTCACTGAGCATGCCATTCCCGCCTGCACAACCACCAAGGGAGTCATGAGGCAACCGAAAGAGTTAAATGGTCAACTTACTAGGAATCAGACTGCAACCAAAGAGAGGATTTATGCTGCAACCAAGAGGAAATTATTGAATCTATTCAGTACTTGTTGTTAAAGGCCTCTTAGCTTTTTACTGTAGAGCAGCTATAATAGTGTGTTACTTGTCAATACTTAGTATTTAGTCATGTGGTTAAATAAGTCAAGAATGCATTTAATGTTGGAGAGGTTGACAGATATATGCACAGGAGAGTAGAAAAGACACACTCATTAGAAGACCTGTAGGCAAGGCATTGTCTGAATAAATAGTTAATTGGGAAAAAAGTAAACCTTTCTCTAACATGTAAAGTCTAGCAGTTACTGTAAAAAACACGTCATCATAAACAAAACAAGAAAACAAGACAAACAAGAAGGCAAGACAGTGTAGCCACAGGTTAGTGGTAATAAAATATGGACCAATCAGATATAGATTGAGGTTATTAGGGACAAAAATGGACCAGTCAGGGAAGGACAATTGTTAGGAGGAAGAAGGATGAAGGACAAGGATGGCTTCAGACACACACTCTCAGAGTTACGAGGACGGGGTGCAGCGGGTCACGTCACGGTGGTAAGTTTGGATTGCCAGCCACAAATGGGAAGCAGGTCTGGACTATTACAATCTGTCTGCCCACAGAGTTCAGCTCAGCATATGTAGTCTAAACAAATAAATTAACCAGATAAAGCAATGTATTGCACGGTTCAACAAAGAACACTGGTTAATCTTCTCACACAAGCTTACTAGCCAATGAACTGCAGGCAACACCAAACCTCAAAACCTAAATGTTACGACTCTCATGGTGATTGAGAGCAGAACATCGGGCGGCCAGCGACGGTCGCATTTCAAGGTGTTGGTTACCTTTGTCACGCTAAGCAAGGCCAAACAAGGAAAGAGCCGGCCTCAGCCTCAGCACAGAGACGTTGCAACACTCAAGTCGATGTGCCAACCAGGAGGTCCAACAAGCACATAACCAAAGAACTGATGTGTTGGCACCACAGGATGATCAACTCAATGTTCAGTGAAATACCCTGTGTTCATGTGATTGTGTCTGGTATCTGTGCAACTTCATCAACCTGTCAGTTTTGTTTCCATCCTGTCACAATGCCTTAACTACACTGCACACAGAGGTGATTTTATCATTGACAGTGTGGGTTGCTTATTATAATTTGTGTATCCTTTAGGGGCCTTAATGAAAGCTCTCATGGCACCAGGTGCTCTCCCTCAAGGTCTTAAGGGACTTTTAGGGAGAAAATCTTGTACGGCAGTTTTGCTCTGTGGCTTCCTAAGTCCTACAATGACACTTCTAGTAATCATTCATTCATGGCAGTGACACAGAAATTTGAATTAAATCAAACATGGAATATGAAGAGAAATCTCATATGTATTCTGATTTATCACTCTTTGATGTATATAAATTTGCTTACATGCTATGACGCAAAAATTTTTTTTATGGAATAAAATTAATCTGAATCCGAATCTGAATCTGTATCTTGGTTATTAATATATGTAGAGTTTGATATTCTGCAAGGATCATAATAACATCAAAACTTCCAAATCACATTCACAGTTTCTCTCCTTATACACATCCCTCTCTCAGTATAATCTTTTGGTTTTAACGCCAAACAAGTCGCTGCTACACTTTATATACAGAATGGTTGGGGAATTTTAAGTGAAGTACGTCAAGCACCAATTAAATCATTACTACACTTTATATACAGAATGGTGAGGGAGTTTTAAGCAAAATATTTAAGGACACCAAGGCTTGACATCTGGTCTGGCAACCCGTCTCTCAGGGGCATGTCAGCCTGGCACAGACAAAGACAGTTTTCTGGAGGACACTAAAATTATTCTTCTATCAAAAATCAATATAATCTCACAGAGTTGTACATTCAAATGCATTGTTTACTGACTGAAAGTAAAACTGATTTATGTTATTTTCACTTGTATCTTATCAGCTTGCTCTCTCCTATCTTTTTTGAGCTTATTTTCAGCATAAGAAGCCTTCAGGTGTACTGGCAAGGATAAATATTTGTAGCATTTTTTTACTAGGCCAGGATCACCAATAGCCTTTCATGAAAGATTTATTTGTGTACGTACTTCATCCTTAACACAACATTCCTTGTTTTATCTAATCTAAAAGTTCACCTCAGATTTCACTGTAGTTATGGCATTCACAGTGTGTTGTCTTTTGATGTTAAATATGAATATTGGTCATGTCTGAATGTTGTGCATGTGAACTCTACTTTCTTCTAGACATTGGCACACGTCCTACATGTTAGTATTGTGCAACTCTGATGACAACTAGTGACTGTGAGAGGCTACCTAGTGGTGATGTGCACGTGATGGGTGGCGGGCAGGAGAAGACTTACCCGAAGAGGTCCTGGCTGGGTCAGGGGCCCCATAGTAGTGGGCAGCCACCTCATAGTTGTGAGGGTGGGGTGGGAGACCCCCATCGTAGCCCTGGGGCATTACCCCTCCAACCAGCCCTGGCATCCCACCCCCAGGGCCGCCGCCCCCCATGGGTCCTCCCCCCATCATGTGAGCCCCCTCCACCGGCCCAGATGAGGACACGGCCACGGGTCCCATGGGGGAGCCGGTGGAGGTCATGAGTGAGGGGGGGAGGGAGCCTGGGTGGTGGTGCACCATGTGGGCGTGGCCTAAGGAGGAAGGTGGCACAGAGTGCGGGCCGGGGAGGTGGCCGCCTGCAGCTGGTGGCGGGTGGGAAGGGGGTGCGGGTGGGTCATGGTGGTGGCCCGGGGCCGGCGGGTAGGGGTGAGCACTGCGCGGGGAGTGCACACCTAGAAAACACACCGCCCCAGGTCAGTCACCTTGCTGCAGTCGACACACACCCATGCACGCAGTGATTACCAGTGCACACACCCACTTATGCCGTGGTCACAGACATACACACACTTGTGCATCACTTGGCCCTGACTTGCACCACCAGTACCACACAGCCTACTACAGCATGATAGCTACTCTACTCTCATCACATGATTCTCAAAACACTGAAATGAGTGATACATTCTCTCTAAAAGTGTTCCACACTATGAATCACTATACATTACATGTGCATGAACATCACTAATAATGCTTGTAATAAAGGGAACTCTTAATAAAATGCAAGTTAGTTAAAATATCAAAACATTATGAGGAATACATGAGCTCATGACACTTGCAAAGGTGCAGTGCAATAGGATTAATAAGTTTCAAGAGAAGGTGGCAGCTTTCTCAAAGTTTCAGGTTATTCTCTGACTAGTCGCAGACTTCTCTTGCAAACCAAAGTAGTACAGTTCAATGAGTTCATTCACCAACATCACATCACGTACATTACACCAACAATAAGAAACAGTGCAGATTTCTCGAACTAACTTGTGCTTTACAAAGTGCTTCACTGACTGACTGACTGACTGATAACTAACTGATTAACTGACTGACTGACAGCCTCCAATGGTACAGAGAGCCATCAAGAGTACCAATGATCTGACATCTGACAGCCCCAGTGCTCCCCTAGCCTCCCCAGGACCCCAGCCAGGCTGGCCCTTGACTCCTAGCTATGGTGCAGTGGCTCTTATGCCTTGATGGTGGTGGTGGTAGTGGTAGTGGTGGCTGGTGGTGGGTTGTCTCAGGGAAGTTTTAAGCCTTGCTCACTCAGGGACATGACAGCTGGTTTGTACAGCAGAGGGGACAGGAATTACAGGATAGGAAGGTGGAGTCATACTTGATGAGACTCCTGTTGACAGAATATCAAGAAGTGGTGATCTCTTATTCCAAACAGGAGATGTGAAGTTGGGAGTGTGTCTTTGAAATATATTGAATAAGAGAGAGAGAGAGAGAGAGAGAGAGAGAGAGAGAGAGAGAGAGAGAGAGAGAGAGAGAGAGAGAGAGAGAGAGAGAGAGAGAGAGAGAGAGAGAATTTTTAGGAAATGGTCCAGAAAAAGAAAATCATCTATGAGATTAATAAAGAAAAGATCAAAGTAAGGTTGAATAAAAAAGTAAATGAATGAAGTCAGCCAGAGCTCACAAGATAATATCATTCTAGGTCAAACAGATTCCTTTTTAACAATACATAACCAACTACCTCAAAAAGGAAAAAAAAATGAATAAAATAAATCAAAACAAATAAAGGCTAAAATTAACTTGTTAGTAACGGTGTACCACTTTTAAAAATCATGAAAAAAGAAAAAAAAGGCAGATTGAGTGTTCATTGCCTTCCAGTTTCACAGCAGCCACTGAAGAACAGAGGCTTCCTTGATCTACAGTCTGTCAGGGTGTGCTGCAGCCACTAATAGACAGTGAAAGGAATTAAATGCTTCTAGTCTCCTATTCATCAACTGCAAAAGATACCCTATGTAGATTCAGTGTTAATGTATAAAACAAGATTCTACAGAGGCAACCTCCTTCAGTCAACTTCCAACACTAAATTGAAAGACTGCAAAAAGATGCTACTCAAAACTTGACTGCTGTGTTGGAGAATTGAAGTTTTCCTCTCGCTTCCTTAGTCTTAGGGATGGATGCCAGGCAGAACCAAGGGAGGATATTATTGGATATCAAGCAAAACTAAGGGCTAATAACTCTTCAAACATAAAAGTAGGAATCACGAGCCGCTATGAAGCAAAGAAGCCACTAATGCTTGGCTAATTGAAACTAGACGGTGACTACAGAAATGCATGCACCCATGGCAAGAATCTTTACAAAAAATATTATGTACAGGGATGACATTTCAGTACCGACTACTACGAGAATGACTATTTATTTATTTTTTTTTTTTATTATTTTTTTTTCAAATTGAAATTTAGGTTTATTCATTTGAGAATTATTTGGTTACGTTCATAGAATATTTTCCTTTTTATTATAATAGCACATAATGGTTCACTACATACCTACCTAGTTATCTTATATACTACTACTAATGCTGCTATTACTATTATTACTACTACTTAACTATTTTACCTTATTTGAAATACAGGTTTAAAATTTGTGAAACATCAGATTAATGTTATTTAGCAGAATCTATTTATCAATCTATCCATCTTTCCTGGCATCTACTGAAACTCCTGGCATCTACTGAAACTCACTGCAGTGGATGGCTGTAACACAACACTTTATTACATACTTTCCACACACTTAATCCTTACACACTCCTGCTGTTCATTTGTCATACTAAAACCTGGATCTTCAAAAATCCTACACAAAGCTGCTACACAACTGACAGCTTCCTGTAGACTGATTCAAACTGAGAATTTGAAGGCTTTCCTCAACCCTTTGAATATGAAAGATCAGCACAAGTCTGATTCAACCCAAACACTTCACTAATTCATTGGTGATGGCAAAGTGTTATCTAAAACTGCAAGACTCTTAATCTAGTTCAGATTTGGTTTAGCACAACTTTCATGTGGTCTCTGTCACAGGTGTGGAAGAGGCATATTAGTGACACTGGTGAAAAGAGAGAAAATGAAGGAAAGTGTGTATCATGGAAACTTTGGGGCAGCTGGATGGTGAGATGTGTGAAGAGTTTCTCCCATGCCATGGAGCAGATACACCAGTGTCCCACAACCAACTACAGCAAACCAGACCAATGTTAACTATCTACTGGAGAAAAATTACGGTATTACTATATATATATATATATATATATATATATATATATATATATATATATATATATATATATATATATAAGTAGTCAATGTAGAAAGTGTCCATTTAAATATACGAAAGGTGGAGCCCAAAAAAACCTGAGAAAGGCCCTGCACTGCAGCACTGCTTCCATCCTTTCCTCCATACAGGGCAAGAAGAGAGCAGTTCCTCAGATGCAGATAATCTACCAATGCAGAAACCTCAGTTTGCATTCACAACAGGTCAGCGCATTAGGCAGGAGTTGGGCAGGGGCTTACCTCCGGGCATTCCCACAGGGGCTGACATGGTTCTCTGGATGCCGCGGTACTGCTGCTGCTGTGGCTGCTGTTGCTGCTGTGGTTGTTGCTGCTGTTGCTGCTGCTGTTGATAAAGTAATGGGCCTTGTCCCTGCTGTGGAGAGGAGGGAGGATAAGGGCCTGGGTCTCCCTGACCACCAGCACCAGGGGTGGGGGGGCCCATGCCCTGGTAGGGGGACTGCCGAGGGCCAGGACTGGGGACGGATCTCATGCTGGGTATCTGGCCCGGCCGCCCTCCACCGCTAAACTGCCGAGTGCCGTCGGTTCTCATGAAAGAGGACTGAAAGAATTGCACCCACTCAGAAACTGATCTGTTCAATTCCTGAACATACTGTCATTACTGATTGGCCAAGTAACACAAATACAATAGCATTACCATTTCTACATACAAACAATACAAACAAGAGTCTTTATTCTGCAATCAGTATTTCTCCAAAACAGAAAAATGAAAACTGAAGAGAGTTCTAGTATGCAACTCAATGTGCAATAACTTCATAACATGTGACAAAAACAAAAGGAAAAGCTCATCTAAGTGTGATCTTGGAGGCAAAAACTTAAGGACAGCCCAGCCTGGAGTGAAGTGACTTACAAGTTGTGCATTAAGCATTGGGTTCTGTGAAATGAGTGAGGGCCGCTGGGAGCTGGGGGACGACCACACAGGACTCTGTTGCCCGGGAGGAACTTGTACCCCAGGCGTGCCTGGGGTGCCAGGACCCGTAGGGGACATCTGGGGCAGCGGCTGACTCCCTGGCTGGTAGTTTGGTGGAGCTGGTGACCCTTGGGAGAGTCTTGGGGAGAGCTGAGAGCCCTGCACTCCCTGATAGCCTCCCATCTGTCCACTGCCATCAGGAGAGTCAAGTGTTACCTATCTCATTCACATTCAGTTTAACACAATGACAGCCAAACAAAGACATATGAGTAGTACTTGATTTCTTTCAAACATCAATGAGAAAAACCAAGAACACCAAAATGGCAAGAAAAATCCAAAAATCTTCAAAGAAAGTTAGGAAATTCACCTTTTGCAGCATCTTAATATCTTACATTCTGAGAAACAAACATGGTATATAACTTCTGCAACTTGACTCATGCTGCTGGTATACAAAGTACACCTCTGCACTCACACCTCACACCTGACACCCAAGTCTCATACCTGATCTGTCAAGCCTGATATATGAACCTCTCATACCTGGTAGTGTACTGTTGGCCGGGTAATGGGGATGTGGTTTGGCCGTGTGGGGAATATGGAGGCTGGGGAATGCGTTGCTGGCCGGGTGACATCTGACCAGCCCCCACGAGAGTCGAGTTGAGCAGGTTGTAGTTGGGAGAGGTTTGAGACTCTGCTACATTACGCTGAAATCACGGCAAGGTGTGCATGTAGTGGTGGTGCAGTGGTGGGCATGCTAGCTATTGTTTGTTATAATAGCTATGAAGTTATATATGCAAGTTGATGTCATTCATTTCATATTGACAGATCCAATGGTTGTATACGCTGGTCCCTGGTGATGGTGATGCTTGGTGATGCTTTACTCTTCCCTATGGTGTGACAAATGATAATTATTGAGAATGCCATGGATACTTTGGATAAAACTTCTCAATATTGATTTGAAGTTCATTTAGAGCTTTCCAATACAGATTTATTAGTGCTTTTTGACAAAGGAATGTTTTTTTAAGGTTATACTGAGTTGTAATATATAGAAAGGAAGCCACACACATAGAATTGTGTCTCTATATCTTATCTATTACCTTCTCTCTCAGATTCACTCAGTAAAGTAGGAAGACAAGTACTTTTCTTCATCATTGTAGCAAGGGACCAGAGTATACATATATATATATATATCTTTTCAGCTTCAAGGTCACTAAAAGCCTCAGTCCAATTTTACCAACCAAAAAAATCCACATCAATTTAAAGGGCATAAAGTTTAGTAAAACCTGATGGTCTATAGAACCCTTTTTCTTTCCACACATTTGAGAAGCGTCCCTTGCTGTGTTCAGTGAGCGAGACACATCACCACCTGCCAACAACACCTCACCAAACTATTACAGGGAGTCCTCGGTTTACGACAACCTAGCCACTCTATTTGATGGTTGAGATGCTGGCAGAACCTGTCCCTCTACATTGCCTCTTGCTGATTTATTTTTCTTTTCTTATATTTTTTTTGTCCTCTATGTGTTTTATACCATTACAGAATATAGGTCTTTGTGTTCTAGATTATGACATTCTGTACTAAAGCAGTAACAAAGGTAAGTGACGTACTGAAGGTGTTCATTTAGGCTGATTCCAACCTACACCAAAAATCAGTTCATAATGTGGCATAGGAATGGAATTCCATCGTAATTCGAGGACACCCTGTACATGCTTAGTACACTATCAGCTTGTTTACAGACTGTCATAACATTCATAGTAAAAACTGCTGATGAAATAAAAAAAAACTCTTCTTTATCTAAAAGAATACTCATAATGAAAATAAAATTTATGGTTTAGTTTGAAATACTTCAATGATATAAACACCACATACTAAAAAGTGGTTGCTGTTAACATTCACAATAAAGGTCTACTTGCAGCCTCCTTACTTCCTTGAATTCTTTAATAATGACATCAAAAGAAAAGCTATCAAAGAATTACAAAAGAAACCTTGACACACTGTCTTGTGTAGGTCAACTGGCCTTCACACTCTCCTTACTCTCTTACTTTCTTCTGCTATGACACTGAAAGCCAAAATACCAAAGAAGTTCTGAAAGACAGCAGTAACGTTTGTGGACAATCTCAAAATGGTCTTTTCGTGGAGTCCTTTCAGACACAGGAAGGTCTGAAGGGTCTGTGAGTTCTATGGGCCAGCAAGTGTCAAATCTTATTTAAAAAGACTTAAAACACATTGAACTATTCCCCTTAGAATCAAATGTTGATTAAAGGGGAGAGAGGCCTTGCTTGACTACCTGGAGAGTGACATTCACGTTTGGCGGAGCAGCGGTGTTGTTGAAGAGGTCATCCATGCTCTGGTAGGAGGTCTGGGAAGGCTGGGAGACGTCAGACGTGTTGGACGGGACGAGCACCTGCTGCTGTTGGGCGTGCAGGAGCCGATTCCGGGTCTGCTGTTGGTTCAGCATCATACTGGCACGCTGAAATGCAAGTGTGTACTATTATCTATGTACATTTTCTTAACACCTCGCTCTTTGATGTTGTCTGTGTATATTTCTTTACATCTCACTCTTTGTCTTTGTCTATGTGTGTGAGTGTGTTAGTTTACACTTCATTCTTTGGTGTCACATGTGTGTATTACCTTTATATAGATGATGTTGCCTGTCTAAGCATATTTCTTGACCTGTCAGTGTGTTGATAAGTTTACATCTCATTGTTTGCTGTCATCTGTGTTAATCATTAGACTAATCCAGTTTCCAAGATCCCAAACCTGATTAGGAAGAGTTGGCCGAGACGTTAAGGTGGGATTCCCAGCAGCAAACTGAGGGTTGTTGGGGCGCACCATGAGGGATGCAAGGTTGACGCCGCCAGACCCTGGTGCCGGCCCCATGTTGGGAAACCGCACTGCTCGATGAGTGTAGGGCGGAGGGTAGCTACTACGGGACTGGATAGACTGCTGCTGGGGAGACAAGAGAAAGACAGTAACAATAAAAGGATAATACACAGGTATTGGATAAACAGTTGGGGAGAGAAGAGTGAGAATTTCGACTGGATAGATTGCTGCCAGAAAGAGAAGAGTAACAGTAACAACATAGGACAAGTAATTAAGACAAAGCTCAACTCTTATACTACAGCTTGATGAAAGTAGATAAGAGACCAAGGAGAAAATACCAAACAAACAAAGACCAAGCACCACAAAGTCAAAGTAAACACTGATAGAAATATATAAAGGCCAAAAAATTTGAAAAATGTAAAACAATGAAAATAAGAGTGGAATTCAAAGGAATAAGACCACTAAACTTCCACTTACAACTGTGTGGAGATCGATGAATACAATGACAACCACAATAAGCAATGAGAAACACTGATGACACGCTTGGAACCTACAGTGCTGTACGGAGGTAGAGGGCCAGCACCAGTCACTGTTGGTGTTGCAGGAGTCTCCAAGTCTGACATGAGCGACTTCTGAATCTTCTGAATCTCCATGATCTCGTGAGCTGATGATGATGGAGGCTGCTGCGAGTCTTCAGGCAGAGACTCCGGCTGCAGCCCTAACTCCTCTGGACAGGGATTGGCTGCAAAGGACTTGGTCATCTGGGAAGTAAGAGAGAAAAATAATGTCGGTGATTGTTTGTCATGAGATCTAAAGTTTGGAGATTGCAAAGGATTAACAAATGCAAAAAAAGGTAAAACTTTGCACAATACATAAAACTCTAAAAAAAAAAAAAAAATAGACACATGTAGCTCTGGAATGTCATCCATCTACCTATTTATCTATCTTTGCTAGAGCAACATTAAAAAAAAAAAAAAAAAAAAAAAATTATATATATATATATATATATATATATATATATATATATATATATATATATATATATATATATATATATATATATAAGCACAATATGTAAAGTTCACCCAGAAAATAGGCAATAATCTCTAAAGGCTCCCAACCCAACAAAATATGAAACACATACCTCTAAAATGTCGTTTATAACAGTCTCTCGGAGATAATCATCATTGTTGTGTATAGTGTTGAAGGAGGAGGTGGCCGTAGTGATAGAAGGCAAAGAACCGTCTGGAAAACTATTGCTCACTGTCCCTAGCACATTCAACTTCATGCAGTCCTTGAAGGGAGGCAACGTGTTGGTGGTGGTGGTGGACATGGAAGGGGATGACACAGACACACCACTGTTGACTGCCAGTGACCCAGGGCCACTCAACGACACCTGGCCACTCATAGACGTTTGCACACTCGCTGACCCACTCAAGTTGATATTCTTCACGCCATGGCCACTCTGGGAGGTTAAGGAAGGCTGGGAGGGAACGTGGCCCTGTGAAGAGAGGCTGGACTGGTTGCACATCATGGAAGTGTGGGTGCCTGGAGTGCGCATCTGAGAACCGAGGCCCAAGTTACTTGAACCTGTGGGCAGAGTGAAGTAGTATTAGAGGTTATGGAGAATGCTAGAGTGTGTGTGTGTGTGTAAGTGCTTGAGGGTGTTTTTACCAGGTGTTAAAAAATGATAAACACTCACCTATGGAAGTAGTGACTTTGCTGGTCTGTCGGTTAGTAAGGAGCTGTGTCAGAATCTCGGGCTGGCCCTGGCTGCGAGACGGCTGCCACGTGTGATTCTGCAACTTCTTATCCAAGTCTTTTGGAAGCTTTTCTTGAGGCAAACCTTGTGGATTAGCATGTGGTAGGGGCTGAAGAGACAATGAAGATGGATTAGCATTTGTAGGAACCATTAGATAATAAAGATACACACATACAGAAACTCTCTCTCACACACACACACACTAACACACACATACTCACCATTCACACTCTCAGCTCAGCAGTCACTGATGGAAAGGGACCATCACAAGGACCACACTCCTACATCCCCCAGAAGATAGACAAGCCTTTAGTAATGAATAAAGATCCTACAGAAAACGAGAACAACTCACCCCCTGGCTGATGTGAACAGGATCTCTTGCCAGGAGTGTTGCCAGCATCTTGTTCTTCTCCCACAGCTTAGAGGAAGATGACGGTCCTTGGTTATTCATGTTAGATCCCATTCCTCCTCCTCCACTCCCTCCTCCTCCACCTCCTCCCCCTCCCCCTCCTGCAATTGCTCCTCCAGTGTTGTTCCCAAGAGGCGTGGAAGGGCCATGGGGGGTGGTGGGGCCAGCGTGGGGAGTGGAAGGGCCTCCATGAGGGGTGGTAGGGCCTCCATGGGGGGTGGAGGGCCCACCAAGAGGAGTGGGGGGTCCTCCATGCAGGACCGGGGCAGGGCTCATGGAGGACCCAGGGGGTGATGGGTCCAGTAAACTCTCAAATGTTCTAATCATTTGCTGCAAGAAACAAGACATCACAAAATATCTGAGACACTTATGTTCAGTGAGAATAATAATAGGTTACAAAAAATCCTTCTCTAGAATTCATCCTTTTGAAAATAACAGATAACATTCATGAAGCTGTTCTTCCCACTGCCTTTGGTAAAATACTTGAGATAATATCTTTACAAAAATATAAGGTAAACCACTAAAGATTGACTCAAACATCATATAAACATACACATAATAAGACACTTAATCTAGTAATACATCTTATCAAACTGCTATGTTTGGAAAACTATTTCTGAATAAAATGACTTCCTCTACCACCTTAACATTCAAAGCCACTAGATCTTGTCAGAAGATCAGCCAAATTTATCAACGAGTATGATTGGAGGAAATAAGTAAGTAATTTCAAACTGGGACTACCACATGCAGACTAAGCAGTTTCTTGCACAATTCTTTACTTTCCCTCGAGTTGTCACCACTTGTCACTGTACCTGTTTATTGGGATTGCCGTCGTGAGCTTCATCGCTGGAACGCTTGAGGCCTCTATGGTTACTTGGGGTGCTGAGCAGGTCGGGACTGTGGGCTCGCTGGGGCAGGCCGGCACTGGTTGACTGGGGTAGGTTTGGGGAGGAGGCCGTCATGGTGCTCAGAGTGTTGGATGAAGATAAAGTGGAGTTACAGGAGAGTGGTCCAACACTTCCTCCACCTCCTCCTGTTGTTCCTCCACTGCCACCACTATTACTACCACTTCCACCTCCACTTCCACTATTTCCTCCACCTCCTCCACTCCCAGCTACAGTTCCACCTCCACTGCCTCCACCTCCTGTTCCAGTACCAGTTCCTCCTCCGCCACCTCCTCCTCCACCTGCATTGCCACCTCCTGCTCCTCCTAGTCCCTGCGGTGGCTTGAAGTCGGAGATGAGGTCTGGCTTCTTCTCATCTGCATTCTTATCCAGGAGATCCCAAATGGTATCTCTGTTCTCGTTGTCATCGTCATCATTCAGCAGCTGGAAAGTGGACGGCAATATTAATTGACTACTTTGCAGTAACCCCTCACAAGTTTGAACATTACAATCACTATCTGTGACTAGTAGGCAGGTTCGTCTCAGTACAAAAGTCATGGGTAAAGGTCAAAAGTCCCTTATGTTTCTCAGTACAGTGTTGACTGTTGAGGGATTTTTTATAATCACTGTTCATGACTAGTAGGAGGGTTCATCTCCGTGTTAATGGTTAGAAAGAATATTCATGTCAGTGTAAAGTGGTGATAACGATACAGCCATTGCTTACATCTCTCAGCATGTTGTTGGTGTTAGAGTTGACAGAGGGTGAGGGGCAGGAGATGGGCTTGAAGTCGTGGTGGGAAGGCACCCTGGAGATGAGTCGCTCCAGGCTGTTGTTGCCGTCACCGCTGCCTACCAGGCCGCTCTGCCCATCATCCTCATCCTTCTGGTTCAGGAGATCCTTGAGAATTTTGTTTTTTGGATTATCTGAGGCCAGGTCAGCGCTGCTCTCCGTGTGACTGAGGAGGTTCCGCAGTCGAGTGTTGTCGCCGAGGGAGCTGACACCCGAGTCATCCCCCGCCCCCCCTGTACTGCTCGGCCGCCCCGCCAGTGACTCGTCCAGCACGGACCCTCCGTTGCCTGAGGTTCCTGGCAGCAATCTCTCTGCTGCTGCCGAACCATTGCCTTCTTGGAAAGGCCTGCAAGGACAACCAGGGTAAGTGTGAGCACCAGTATGTATTGAGGTACTGTCATTAAAACACAGCAGGAAGTCACTTTATATGAAAAATAAACCATAAGCTGATTGCTGTATCCAGTGAAAAAGCATTGCAATATTATTAAAAACTACTATCAATAATACAACTATCATATTACTACAACTACTACTAATAACAAATTTATCAAACTTTAGCAATCAGCCAGCTTCCACACATCCCTCACCCTTGCTCGGTCCCCTGCATCATCTTACCCAATAATAGAATGTGTTGCCATAATGTAGCTTCCCTCCGGCTGGCTCCCGTCAGCGTCGTGGAAGAATTTAGACTTGGTCTGCACTCGAATGCAGCGGTCACCCCCAAACTGCAACACACATCATGGCAACACTATAGTGTGGCAACACCACACCACCTCAAAACATCATCGATGCTGTACTAGGAAATGAGGATTGTTAAGGTTCTAATGTCAGTATTCTTTGATGTCATAGTGATCTCTTACTCATAAAATCCTAGGATTTGATTTCATATGGAGAAGAAGAAGAAACAGAAGAAGAAGAAGAAGAAGAAGAAGAAGAAGAAGAAGAAGAAGAAGAAGAAGAAGAAGAAGAAGAAGAAGAAGAAGAAGAAGAAGAAGAAGAAGAAGAAGAAGAAGAAGAAGAAGAAGAAGAAGAAGAAGAAGAAGACGAAGAAGAAGCAGCAGTAGAAGTAGTAGTAGTAGCAGCAGGAGTAGTCACCTTAACACGGTACACTTGAGAGATCGCCTGGCCTGCCTGCAGCGTCTCCTTCAGATGGCCAGTGACTTTGGTGACGTCCCCCTGGTGAATCAGCTCAATAAATCGCTCCTTCACTCTTTCCTGCAACACACACAGCACTCATCACTACAACTCATGCCATATGTACATCACTTCACCATTCCCTTCAGTGAATATTGCAGAACACGAAATGCTGCTTCACTCGCCACTGTACACCATCTATACACTGATTGCAGGACAATACACACTGTTTGTTCCTCACTCCAGTGAAAGCAGAACTCACTACGTTCTTACTTTCACAAAAAACAAAGTAAAATCATTATCTTGACTCATGCACTCATTTACAGCAATCACACTCATACTTGATATACCATACAGTTTGTGCTACTCATCTGCATACATATCAATCAATACATATGAACAACACCCTGATCTGCAACCACCACTACACTAAAGAGGCTAATATTAGACACACTACTATTTCCAAAGACCACAGTGATGGTTAGGCAACTCTTTACCAGTGTTTCTAGTTAAAAATAACAACTCTTGTTATTTGTCCCTAGAATTGCAGAAACTCACTTAAAAACCTGTATAAGTTCGACTATGGTCTTCTTGGAAGTAGTAAAGGTGCAGTGCAAAAGTGTTTTTGAATACAGGATAGAAACAGATGCTGGTTGCTGGCCACTCACCCTACTGATGTACTGACTGTATTTGGGAGACACCCCGGTGGCATCAATGTCAATGATGGTTCCCTGGATGTCCAGCTTGGTGGTGAACTGCTCGACAGGGATTCCCTGGATGCGTTCGTTGGGAGGAATTCGCCGAACCACACAAATTAGGCACTGTTGACCTTCACCTTCAAAGGATTCACTGTTACTTTTGTCCACAATAAACGAAGGTAAAAGCACTGCAGAAATCTGGAAAGACATGCCAGTATTTAGTGCATCAAGAAGACATTAATTGTATATTGTTGTTTCATCCAGCATGGTGCTAAAGGACAGGCTGATGACATGCCAGTATTTAATACATATTCATAAATGAGAAAATAAATACTGTAATATGGAATAAATACAGCAGAAAAAACAAATGTGACATACAAAAGGGCTTCACTTCCACAATAAAATATCACAATAACACAAAAACAAATTAATTAACAAAATAAACTAATACACAAAACAATAAAAAAAAAAAAAGTCAGACAAATGCACAGACACACCTGCATATTCTCATACTGGGACACCCGTTGTTGCTTCTCTTCCATAGTCTCCTCCTGGTCATCTGGAGGCTTGACCAGGAGGCGACAGTTGAAGCTGCGACTCCTCGATGATTCACACGCTGCTTCACTGGGCCAACCTGTCAAGGGGACACACGCACATGCACACGCACACGTGCACACACACACGCACACACACACACGCACACACACACGCACACACACACACACACACACACACACACACACTTTGTTAGTCATCTTGATATGAAATGATCAGCTCTATTGTGTGCTGAAGAGACATCCATTGGTTAGCTTTACATTAAATAGATTTATTTGCGCTTTTGTAACACTAATTCTATATAAGGTAGATTTGTGCTTATACATGTACTATTCAACTTT
>NC_059274.1:1587500-1600000 GCF_017591435.1 Portunus trituberculatus
AGATTGACAGACAGGCAGACGAAGACAACAACTACAAACAATTGAAAGAACTAGTGTGTGTGTGTGTGTGTGTGTGTGTGTGTGTGTGTGTGTGTGTGTGTGTGTGGTGGCAGGTGGGAAGGGCGGAGGGTAGGTATAACTGTAGGTAGCAGCATTTAGTTATGATATACATGTGTAGGCTTAGGGAATTCTTGTAGCTTCTCTAGTCTTCTGTCCCTGAGCCGGAGTGTAGTGGTGCGTGGAGATGCGATGATGGGATGACTTGCCTGGTGGTGTAATAGTAGTTGGTGGTGTGATGAGGGAGTGAATGGTGGACAGTGGTGAATAGTGAATAATTAGTACTACGTGTAATATAAGTATCGAAGTCTTGCGTTATAAGAGTAAGGTAAGAATTGTATAGGTGTGTAATATAACGGTGTAGAGATTTCCTGTAGTATGTATGTATATGTGAAACTAGAATTTGAGAGATAAGCCACGTTTAATACAAAAGATGTACGGTTAACTCTCTACTTGATGCTTTTTCTTCACTAAATTCTTAACAAAAATTAAATGTCATCCTTTTTTCATGGCATCTCTCTCTCTCTCTCTCTCTCTCTCTCTCTCTCTCTCTCTCGATACACGTCTGAGGACAGCTTAAGAAAAAAAGATCCCATCACATCTTTTTGTTAAAAATATTAGTACGAAAACTGATTAATCAAATATGGAGTCGACATACATACATGCCTATCTGTGTGTGTGTGTGTGTGTGTGTGTGTGTGTGTGTGTGTGTGTGTGTGTGTGTGTGTGTGTGAGAGAGAGAGAGAGAGAGAGAGAGAGAGAGAGAGAGAGAGAGAGAGAGAGAGAGAGAGAGAGAGAGAGAGAGAGAGAGAGAGAGAGAGAGAGAGAGCATAAAATGAAGATAGGAAGTAGTTGTAAGAAAGGAAGAAACAAGGAAGGAGTGGGTATGAGTTGAGAAAGGTGTGACTTAACTGAGACGTCAAAACTCACAACTTCTGGCTTTATATTTACCTATTGAAATCCCTCGCGTTGACATGTCACTAGCTAAAAATAAAGAGTAGGAAGGCTGCTTCACCAGGTAGAGATGTGACAGTACGGTAGTATGGTCAAGTGTACCAATTACTTAATTTACTGAAGAAGATATTCAGGGCATAGCATCAATGTACTACAAATACACACAGGGGTGTATACTATAGTTAACCCCTTCAGTATTGGGACATATTTTACCCTGATATTTGTGTACGATTAGACTATTTTATTGACATCAGGAAGGGTCTATGGAGGTCAGAAGAATAATGGCCACAGTCTTCACAATTTCAATCCCCCCATGAGTTTCCGAAGCTGCATAAAATCACCAAATAGTAATCAGGAACCATATGGAAAAGCGTCATGGTGTTGAATGGGTTAATACAGAATTTACAGAGCCACATAGGGGTATAGAGGCTTCGCACGCCGCCACACACAGCTACCCGTATTTTGAAACACTCCTCTCTCACTACGACTATTTACAAAGGCCACAGAGGTGATTGACTGGGCTCCCAAGAATGTTCCACCTATTGATAATGTAGAAATCTTGCTGATCTATCACTGCAAGCAAAATATAATACAAAATTGAGCGTGTAACTTCAACAAGAACCTTCTGACTCAGCGGATTCATTGGTCATGTTAATGGTGAGTCAAAAGGGAGTTTTAAAAGATACGAGAAATTTATAGACAGATGGAATTATGATAGATGGATTTAGGTTGCTTTTTTTTTTTACAGGGACTGCCACGTGTAGACCTGACAGCCTCTTGCAGCTTCCCTCTTTTATGTTCTGGATGTAACAGTGTGGCAGTGTTCCAGAATGTCCAGAATGATCCTAATAAATGGATAATTCAGGCACTTCAAACAAAAGGGATACCAACGAAGGAAGAATAAGTAAAGTATAAGTTCAGATGATGGTATAAAGTGCTAACAAAAAGGTCAACTAAAGGTATACAGGGCTGAGACAGGTCATGTAAGTAACTGTGGAACTCCCTGCCTGCTTCTGTCTTTCCGTCTTCCTACGACTTAATTTATTTTAAGAGGGAGGTTTCAAGACATTTGTTCCTTAATTTTGGCTAAAGCTTACAACTCCTTAAACTCTTCAGTACTGGGACGCACTTCTATCTTGAGTTTTGGGAGTGATTCCACCATTTTACTGACATTAGGAAGCGTCTATGGAGGTCAGATGATTAATAGCCAGTCTTCAGTATTTTAATCCTCCACATGAGTTTTTTGAAGCTGTATAAAATCAAACAATAGAAACCAGAATGAATATGAAAACACGTCTGATACTGAAGGGGTTAAGGGAACCAGCATTTCAAGTAGGTTTTTTTTTTTTTTTATTTAGTTGCCCTTGGTTGATTTTCCTCCTGCATAAAAGAAGAAAAAATACCTCAAGCAGTAGGGGTGCCAGGCGTTGGGGCGGAAGCAGTGATGGCCTGGAGGATGAGACTTCGCCCTGCTGCACGGCCGACTCTCCCGCTCCCTCGATGGCCTTGATGCGCCGGATCTGAAACAACACGATGCCTCACGTTACTACACGAGTGAGTTACGAGCAGACTGACGCGAGAGTAGATGGATAGATGAGTGTATTAAATACATCCCTACGAAGTGACGGGCAGGTACGTAGGTAGGTAGATAAAGATAGATAGATACACAGATATAGACAGATTGACAGACAGACATATACAGACAAACAAGATAGATAAAGACGATACCTCATTACTATAAAAGAGACATATGAGGAAGTGACATAGATAGATAAATATATAAGTATATAGACAGAGAGACAGATAGAGAAATAGATTACAAACACGAATAAACACACAGACAATGTTGTACTTGTATCAAAACACTCCTGCAGTTAAAAGGAAGAAGACAATATGAACACGACACACACACACACACACACACACACACACACACACACACACACACACACACACACAATTAAAAGGGAAATCATAAAAGTATTTTCCAGAAGGTTGACGGTTAACCTTGCAAATAAAGATGAAAGTACCGATATTACCTGGAATTCACACACACACACACACACACACACACACACACACACAGGGCAGGTAGAAATCAATGAACAATATAATTAACCTTTCAAACCACAATTAACATTAACTGAATAACTGTTACACTTTGATCATTGACGAAAGTAAAAGAAAAATAATAATAATAATAGGAAAAAAAAAAAAAAAAAAAAAAAACGGATGAAAGTACATACATAAAAACTAATAAAACGAGGCAAAATAAAAAAAAGAATAACAAATTGATATTCGAATGTGTGTGTGTGTGTGTGTGTGTGTGTGTGTGTGTGTGTGTGTGTGTGTGTGTGTGTGTGTGTGTAATCAGACAGGTGTGAAAATGAAACACAGATAAACAGGTGTGAAATATGACATACACACAGACAGATATGTAATGATAGACAGAGACAGACAGACAGACAGACAGGGATAGATAGATAGATAGACAGGCATGGAGGCAGGCAGGTGAGGAATGGCAGGAGTGTAGGCGAGGCAGGGAGAGGAGGCGAGTGCTGACGTTGCCATGGAGACAGCGAGAAGAAACTGATGGTAAAAGGCTAACACTGAAAGGCGCCAGTCAGTCAGTCAGTCAGTCAGTCAGTCAGCCAGCCAGCCAGCCAGCCAGCCAGTCGTCAGTCAGTCAGTCAGTCAGTCAGTCAGTCAGCCAGCCAGCCAGCCAGCCAGCCAGCCAGCCAGCCAGCCAGCCAGTCAGTCAGTCAGTCAGTCAGCCAGCCAGCCAGCCAGCCAGCCAGCCAGCCAGCCAGCCAGCCAGTCAGTCAGTCAGTCAGTAGAATTTTTTTTATTTGTTTCACTAGACAATCCAAAGAATCAGTCAGTCAGAGGAGGAGGAGGAGGAGGAGGAGGAGGAGGAGGAGGAGGAGGAGGAGGAGGAGGAGGAGGAGGAGGAGAAAGAAGAAGAAGAAGAAGAAGAAGAAGAAGAAGAAGAAGAAGAAGAAGAAGAAGAAGAAGAAGAAGAAGAAGAAGAGGAGGAGGAGGAGGAAGTCGTTTAGCAGCTGATACACCAAAGCTCCTCCTCCTCGTCATCCACTTCTTCTTCTTCTTCTTCTTCTTCTTCCTCCTCCTCCTCCTCCCTGAAAGCTGACCATTACAATTACCATGGTGGTATGAGAGAGAGAGAGAGAGAGAGAGAGAGAGAGAGAGGAGGTGTAGGGGAAGATGGAGAGGGAGGAGAGGGAGGGCTGGTCGTCGGGAAAGGGGGGGAGAGTGTGTGGTCGTCATGACAGTTACGATCGATGACCGACCTGCCTTCATTATTCTCTCCTACACCATCCTACACCAGTCTACACCATCCTATACCATTCTACAGCATCCTACACCATTCTACACTATCTTACATTATTCTACACCCTCCTACAACATTCTACACCATCCAACACTATCCTACACCAATCTACATCATCATATACCACTCAACACCATCCCACACCATCCTACACTATCCTAAACTATCTTACATTATCCTAGTAGAAATTAGACTATATTAATGGACTATCCTTCACCATCTTACACTATCATAACTACCCTACACCATCTTTTACTCACTATCATGCACTATCATACTCTACACTGTGAATCCTACACTGTTTCTTTCCAATCCTACATTCCCATCCTACTGAGCCACTCAATTCTCCTCTAATCCTACTCTAGACCATCAAATCCTGTTCTAATCCTACACCGAGCGAGTAAATCCTATTGTAATCTGACATATTCTGCTCTAATCCTACACACATATATCAAATCCTTCTTTGATCCTACTCTACGCTATCAAATCCCTTTCTTATACATTCCACAAGTAAATCCTATTGTAATCTGACATATACTTCTCTAATCCTACACACATATATCAAATATCTCTATAATCCTACTCCAGGGCATGAGATCCTACTAAAATATTACATCTCCAGCTTAAATCCTATATTCAAATCCTATTCTAATCCTACTCGACTCGCAAACCTTCCTTCAGTAGCGTGGAGCTTATGACACCAATCTTCCCACGCCCTCCTCACCTGAAGCTTCACTAATTACCTGAAGGAGAGCATACCTGGGCTAATTATCTTAATCCTCTCCTCGTGGTCGTCACTAATGAGGCTCAATGTGAAGTTATCCTGCTTGAGTGATTAATATTTTATACTGTCTGTCTATCTGTCTCTGTCTCTCTCTCTCTCTCTCTCTCTCTCTCTCTCTCTTACAGACACACACCTGGAGGAAATCTTTGATAATTTCAGTACAAACACGTTCATTTTTCTAATTCCACTTTACTCTTTACCATCTTCCTCTTCCTCCTCCTCCTCCTTATTCACCACGAAGGAAGGAAGGAAGGAAGGAAGGAAGGAAGGAAGGAAGGAAGGAAGGAAGGATGGATGGATGGATGGACAAAAGGAACGAAAGAAAAAGGAGATACAAAAATAGGAATGGAAAAAAGGAAAAATGAAATACAAAGAAGGAAGAACTGGAGGAAAATAAAGAAAAATTAAGGGAGAAGAAAACAGGTAAGGAAGGAAGGAAGGAAGGAAGGAAGGAAGGAAGGAAGGAAGGAAGGAAGGTAGGTAGAGAAGTGTTTCAGTGTAGATGCGAGGAAAGGTTGTGTGTGTGTGTGTGTGTGTGTGTGTGTGTGTGTGTGTGTGTGTGTGTGTGTGTGTGTGTGTGTGTGTGTGTGTGTGTGTGTGTGTGTATGGGTGTGTTATCTGTTTACCACTGGCATACTAAAGGAGGAGGAGGAGGAGGAGGAGGAGGAGGAGGAGGTAGTGGTAGTGGTAGTGGCGGTAGTGGTTGTGGTGGTGGTGGTGGTTGTGTAACTTAAGCATTAACAATCTGCTCTTACTAACTAAACCATACAGTCTCTCTCTCTCTCTCTCTCTCTCTCTCTCTCTCTCTCTCTCTCTCTCTCTCTCTCTCTCGTAGGTAAGAGAATGAAGAAGACGAGGAAGAGAAAGAGAAGGAAGGAAGAAAATGAAAGAGAATAGACAGAAGGGAAGGTTAAGTTAGAGAACATCTGCTGTCTACACCACCTGTCATCCTGTCACCACCACCACCACCACCACCACAACCATCAACACCACTATCATTCCTGCTACCACCACCACCACTACTATCATTCCTGCTACCACCACCACCACCACTATCATTCCTGCTACCACCACCACCATAACCACCACCACTACCACCACCACCACGATCAACATCACCACCATCATTCTTGCTGCTACCACCACCAACACCATCAACACCACTATCATTCCTGCTACCACCACCACCACGATCAACACCACTATCATTCCTGCTACCACCATCAACACCACTATCATTCCTACTATCACCACTACCACCACCACCACCACCGACATTCCTGCAACCACCACCTTCATTCATGCTACCAACACCACCATCACCACCAACACCACCACAACCATCAACACCACTATCATTCCTGCTACCACCACCACCACTACCACAACTACTAACACATCACAATCATCACCAGTTATTTTAGTCCTGACAATCACCACAACACCACCACCACCACTACTACCACACATTACAGCTTCTCATACCATCACCACCACAACACCACATCTATATAGTCATGTTACCACCATACACCACCACATCAGTCACCACCACCACCACCACCAGTACTATTGCTATTATCATGCATACCTTCTCCCTCCCTTCCCAACCCTCCCCTCCTCCTCCACCACCACCACCACCACCACCTATTGCCCACGTGGTCACTTTCTTACCACGTGTTACAAAAATCCACGTTTCTTTTTTTTCTCTCTATTTTCCTTTTCTTTCATCTATTTATTTCTTGGTGAATAATTGTTCCATAAATCGAGTTTTTTGGGGGCGTGTTTAATTTAAGCTAGGTTAGGTTAGGTTAGGTTAGATTACCATCCTACACCATTCTACACTATCCTACACCATTCTACACCATCCTATACTATTCTACCCCATCGTATACTATTTCACACCATTCTACACTATTCTAGGTTAAATTAAGGTTAGGTTAGGTTAGGTTAGGCTACGGTGAGTTAGGTTGGGTTGGGGGCGGGTTGGTTGGGTTTTATAAGGTTCAGATTTAGGTTTATTTAGGTTAGGTTAGATTAGGTTGGGTTGGGTTGGGTTAGATTGGGTTAAGTTTGGTTAGGTTGTGTTGAGTTAGGTTGGGTTAGGTTAGGTTGAGTTGAGTGAATTGAGTTGGGTTGGGTTGGGTTAACACAATACATTCTATCTACAAACTATCAACATCATTCTATCATTTTCTTTAGTAATTTCTTTAGTTTTCATCATTTCTAACTTCATCCTCGCCTGTTGCTTCTCCTTTCCCTCCTTCTTCCTCTTCCTTTTCCTCCTCTTCCTTCTAGTCGAGTAAAAACATCCACACCTCATTCCCAACCAGTTAATTTGTCAATCTAATCACACACACACACACACACACACACACACACACAGAAACATTTCAAAGAACGGTTTTAACAGCTGGTGTGTGTGTGTGTGTGTGTGTGTGTGTGTGTGTGTGTGTGTGTGTGTGTGTGTGTGTGTGTGTGTGTGTGTGTGTGTGTGTGTGTTCTGCCTGGAGGAGGAGGGTGGAGAGAAATGAGAAAAAAAAGTTACAGTGCTAAGAAAACCTCGAATGTTCCTCTCCTCCTACTCCCTCCTCCTCCTCCTCTTATCTCCTGCTTCTTCCTCATCCTGCCTGCTGCTTCCTCTCAGCTCTTCTTTCCTCCTCTTCACCATCACCATCATCATCATTCATGGGGGTGTTCAATCTTTCAGCTAATCAATCAACCCTCCTCCTTCTATTCCTCTTCCTCTTATCTCCTCTTCTCAATCCATCCTCCTCTACCTCTTCTTCAATTTCCAATCAATCAATCAATCAATCTTCCTCTTCCTCTTCCTCCTGCAGAAGGCCAGAGTGGCACAGGGGGCGTGAGGCCGTGAGGCACTGAAGGGGGTCGTGCAGGAGGGGGGCGAGGGGGCGGCGTGCCAGCCAGTGCATGTGCCGTGTGTTGCCATGGCGACAACAACGCGGGCCCGTATTGAAAGCCACCGGCCGGGGTGACTGCCCCCTGTGTGTGTGTGTGTGTGTGTGTGTGTGTGTGTGTGTGTGTGTGTGTGTATGTATGTATGTATGTATGTATGTATGTATGTATGTATGTATGCGTGTATGTACGTATGTGATATATGTGTGTTTATCTGTGTATCTTTATCTTAATCTATCTGTCTGTCTGTATGTCTGTCTGTCTTGCTCTGTCAACTAGTTTGTCTGCTCTCCTTCATTCCTTCGTTCTTTCCTTCACTTATTAACTTTTAAATTCCTTCACCTGGCCACTCATTAACTCCTACCTTCATTTACACACATTCCTTCACTCCTTCCTTCCTTTCCACTCACTCAAACATACACACATTCCTTCATTCCCTCCGTCACTCCTTTATTTCACACTTCCTGCATTCATTCACTCATATCTTTCATTCCTTCATTCTTTCACTTCATCCCACATTCCTTCACTCTTTCCTTCATTGCTTTCTTCATTTCTCTACATATTGTTCCTTATACTCATTTTCTCCTTTATCCTTCCAGTTTTTCTTTCTTTCATTCCTAACCTCCTCCTTATCTTCCTCTTTTATCCTTCTTTCGCCACCCCTCCTCTTCCTACGTTTCCTTCTTTTTCATTCTTCCTGTTGTCAACCTCCTCCTTTTTTCCTAATCTCACTGCGTTTCTCCTCCTTTTTGTTCTATATTTATCATCCTTCTTTTACTTCTTTATCCTCTTCCTACCCCTAACCTCCACATCCTCCTTCTCTTCCTCCTCCTCCTCCTCCTCCATCTCCTCTTTCTTCTTATAAGGTTCCAATTTCCTATCTAATTCACCATCATTATTTTCTTATTCTCTCGCTTATTCTTCTCAAAAATCTTCATGTTACTTCCTTCTTCTTCTTCTTCTTCTTCTTCTTCTTCTCTTTCTATTATCATTATTTTCAAAGCCTTTAATATATTTTTTTCTCGTTTTCTATTCTTGGTATTCATTATATTTTCCTTGTGTGGTTTTTAATTTGTCTCCTCTTCTTCCTCCTCTTCTTTCTCCTCCTCCTATTCCTCGTCATTTCTCAAATTCTCACGCGCGTGGAAAATGAAGACTTGAAGTGTGTGTGTGTGTGTGTGTGTGTGTGTGTGTGTGTGTGTGTGTGTGTGTGTGTGTGTGTGTGTGTGTGTGTGTGTGTGTGTGTGTGTGTGTGTGAGCGCGCGCTTCATCTGTCTATACTTACAGGAACATAAAAAATGCTCATAACAATAAATATATACATCAATTTTCAGTACTGTTACTTCTACGACTACCACCACCACTACCACTACTACCACCACCACCACCACCACCACCACCACCACCACTACTACTACTACTACTACTACTACTACCACCACCACCACTATTATCACTACTGCCACTTCTACTACTACTACTACTACTACTACTACTATAGAGTAAGGTAAGTTAAAATTATGGATAAAATTAAGGCACAGAGAGAGAGAGAGAGAGAGAGAGAGAGAGAGAGAGAGAGAGAGAGAGAGAGAGATTTTCCTTCATCTGTCTGTCTGTCTGTCTGTCTGTCTGTCTGCCTGCCTGCCCGTTGCCTTACCTCCCCACGAACTTTCCTCCACAGCCGCCTATCGACCGCTCTCCCCCTCTTCTCCCCAACCTCCTCCTCCTCCTCCATGGCTACAGGGGGGAAGGGGAGGGAAGATACGGGGGACACATGAGTATAAGGCCCCCTCTCTCTCTCTCTCTCTCTCTCTCTCTCTCTCTCTCTCTCTCTCTCTCTCTCTCTCCTATTCTTCCTATTCTTCCTCTATCTCTTCCCTCCTTCCTATTCTTCCTCTTCCTCTTCCTCTTTTCCCGCCCTCTCCCTTTCTTTCCCTATTCCTCCTCCTCCTCTTCTCCCCCTCTCTCCCTTTCCTTCCCTATTCCTCCTCCTCCTCTCCCTCATCTTCTCCTCCTCTCTCCCTTTCCTTCCCTATTCCTCCTCCTCCTCCTCCTCCTCCTCCTCCTCTTCTCCCCCTCTCTCCCTATCCTTCCCTATTCCTCCTCCTCTTCTAACTACCGTGTATAGTAGGTGTGTGTGTGTGCGTGTATGTATGTATGTATGTATGTATGTATGTATGTATGTATGTATGCATGTATGTATGTTTGTATGTATGCGTGTATGTAGGCAATGCATTCGCCAGTTATCTCTTACTCCTCGTTTTCTTTCTCCAATTTCTATTCCACCTCCTCTTTCCTCTCCTCTTCCTTTTAACACCCTCCTCTATCTTCTCCTCTTCCCTCTCTTTCTTCTAACAATATGCTCCTTCCTCCTCCTTCTCCTGTTCCTACCTTCCATTCTCACTTTCTCCTCCAATCTCCCGTCCTCTCTTCCCTCTATTACCTCTCCTCCTCCTCCTCCTCTTTAACAGTCTACCTCTCTTCTTCCTCCTCTTACCAATCATCCTCTTCTTTCTATCTCTTTCCCCTCTTTTGCTTCTAACACTTTCCTCCTCCTCCTCCTCCTCCTCCTCCTCCTCCTCCGGTCATGCGCAGAGGCAGCAATACCATGACAACGGACAAGCTGGTGACGCAAATTATGACGCTACGCTGTCACCATTACGCCTCCTCTTCCCCTCACCCTCCCCCTCCCTCCTGCCGGCCGCGGCGTCACCATCATCACGATCATTACCAATATCGCCGATAATTTTTCACTATGTTTTTTTTTTTTAAAGTTTGGTGTTTTATCGTGATTGTGATTCTATTCGTCACTATTGTTTTTTTATTCTCACTATCATTTTTTTCTCAGCATCATCATCATCATCAGACACTATTTTTGTCATTGCTTTAACTTTGATCACCGTCACTATTATTTTTGTTGCTATTCACTGTCATCGCTACGGCTATTGTTATCATCACTGGTCTCATCGTTATCTCGTAATCTTCATTATCATTTTATTTCTTCATTTTTTCCCCTCCTTATCACTATCAATATATTCACCTTTATTTCCTATCTTTCTTTTTCTATTTTTTTCTTCTTCCTCCTCATCCTCATCTTCTAATTTCCCCACCACCACCACCACCACCACCATCACCATCATCCCATCACATCACCTATTTCCTCCACTATCAACTTAACATGCGTCTTTATTTCCTCCTCCCTCATCTACCACCATCACCATTTATAGAAAATAGTAGTAGTAGTAGTAGTAGTAGTAGTAGTAGTAGTAGTAGTAGTAGTAGTAGTAGTGGTGGTGGTGAATGAAGTTTGTTGTTGTTGTTGCTGTTGTTGATATTAGTGGTGGTGGTGGTGGTGGTGGTGGTGGTGGAGACGGCGCTGTTTCCCACACTGGTCAGGCGAGGACAGTGACCTTAAAAGGGGGTGTGGAGGGGGCAGCAAGGTGGTGGCACTGGCTAAACAAAGGTCATAGGTTGTGAGAAAAGGGTGCTGACCTCACACTCACACTCACACACACACACACACACACACACACACACACACACACACACAGACACACACGGAGGAAAGAGGTGGGAAAAAATGCTATGAGAGAGAGAGAGAGAGAGAGAGAGAGAGAGAGAGAGAGAGAGAGAGAGAGAGAGAGAGAGAGAGAGAGAGAGAGAGAGAGAGAGAGAGAGAGAGACTAAAAAAAATACACTCACACACAGATACACAGTTTTCCCTACACACCACCACCACCACCACCACCACCCTCATCACTACTGAGAAGCATCATCATCACAATTTTCGCCTCCCTCATCACACCATCATCACTTTGGCCACACTCGCTAACAGGAAGACGGTTACAGAGTTAGCAGCAGGAGGAGGAGGAGGAGGAGGAGGAGGAGGAGGAGGAGGAGGAGGAGGAGGAGGAGGAGGAGGAATAGAAAACAGGAGGGGAAATAAAAAAAAAGGAAGAAAAATATGAAGGAAGAAAAGGAAATTGAGCATTAACAGAAAAGATGAAAGAAAATAAGAAAAGGAAATGGATGACGAAAAGGAGGAAAAAGAGAAGAATAGGAGGGAAGGGAAACGAAGGAGAAATAGGAGAAACTCGAGAAGAGGAAGAGGGGGAGGAGTAGAGAGGAGAGAGAGAGAGAGAGAGAGAGAGAGAGAGAGAGAGAGAGAGAGAGAGAGAGAGAGAGAGAGAGAGAGAGAGAGAGAGAGAGAGAGAGAGAGAGAGAGAGAGAGAGAGAGAGAGAGAGAGAGAGAGAGAGAGAGAGAGAAATTTGGGATCATAAACTATTACAGCAGGAGGAGGAGGAGGAGGAGGAGGAGGAGGAGGAGGAGGAGGAGAATAATAATAATAATAATAATAATAATAATAATAATAATAATAAGAAGAAGAAGAAGAAGAAGAAGAAGAAGAAGAAGAAGAAGAAGAAGAAGAAGAAGAAGGA
>NC_059274.1:1612500-1617500 GCF_017591435.1 Portunus trituberculatus
TTCTTCTTCCTCCTCCTTTTGCTTTCCTTTCCTTTCCTTTACATTCACTTTTCTTTTCCTCTTCTTCTTGTTCTATTTTATTTTCCGTTTCCCCTTCTACCAACAACAACAACAACAACAACAACAACAACTACTACTACTACTACTACTACTACTACTCTTCTAACTACTATGAATTCCTCCTATTTTCTCTTTCATCCAACAAGTAGTGCTCTTATTCCTCTTGTTTTCCTATTTTGTTTTCTACTTCTTCCTCGTTTTCTATTTTTTTTATCTATCTCCAAAACTGCTATTTCTGTCTCTCCATGTCTTCCTCTTCTTCTTCTTCTTTCCAATATTGTTCTCTGTAGTAAGGGAGACACGAAAAGCAGTCTCTCTCTCTCTCTCTCTCTCTCTCTCTCTCTCTCTCTCTCTCTCTCTCACAAGTCATCGTTCCCCTCCCTCCCTCTCCTAACAGCACCTCTTTACTTCCCACCCTCTCCCAGGCTCTCACTCTCTCCCTCACACACTCAGCACACACCACGCGGCTATCCAAGACCTCAGACAGACTACTAATAAGTTGAGCCAACAATGACCTATATACACACACACGCACAGACACACAGACACACACACACTTAATGGCAGTGATATGAAAAAAGAAGGTATTTTAGAGAGAGAGAGAGAGAGAGAGAGAGAGAGAGAGAGAGAGAGAGAGAGAGAGAGAGAGAGAGAGAGAGAGAGAGAGAGAGAGAGAGAGATAAGGTTACATATATACTAGGAGTGAGTCACAGCTGGAATGAAGAAAAAAATGGACTGACTACATAACTCGCTCATTCATTCACTCACTCACTCACAGCTGTGGTTAACTTTCTACCACACTCGTCCACACACTCACTCCAATTTCTAACCAGTTACTCACACATACTCACTAAATTCAAAGTAACACACCCATTGATTTACTCATTCACCCATCCACTCACTCACTCACTCACTCACCCACTCACAACAATAAATGGGTCCACTTGATTGCCAGTTCCCTTAAAATGTCTTGCCCTATCAGTCAGTCATTCACCACTTACTCACTCATTACTAGGACTCGATCAGTCAGTCACTCACCACTCACTCCTAGCACCCTTATCAGTCACTCACCACTTACTCACTCCTAGCATCATTATCAGTCAGTCACCACTTACTTATTCCTAGTACCCTTATCAGTCAGTCACTCACCACTTACTCACTCCTAGCACGTTATCAGTCACTCACTCACCACTTACTCATTCTCTCGTCAGTACTCACATATGGGACTGAGACTCTACTCATTCTAAACTCACTGACTTCCTTCTTTCAGCACATACCCACTCCTTCCTTCCTCCGCCCACTCATTCACTCACCATTTCCTTCCTTCGCCCACTGATTAACTCATCACTTAATCACTCCTAGCACGTTATCAGTCACTCACTCACCACTTACTCATTCTCTCGTCAGTACTCACATCTGGGACTGAGGCTTAATCTCTGGTTTCTTCCTCTTCTTGGTAAGTTGGGCAGTCGAGCTCATTTTGACCCATGCCGGGTCCTGCATACACGGGCCCAGCCTGCAAGGAGGGAGAGGAGGTTAGCACACACTCAGCTAGGTCTTACTGCTGTCTGTGTCTATACAACTATCACCACTGGCACAGTCAATTAGGTCTTACTGCTGTTTGTGTTTAAATTATCACCACAATGTTTTTTTTAAAGGGTTTATTTGAAGTGTCACGTTTTTTTAAGGGTTCCTATGACTGTAGTGATTAATTAATGTGGTTTGTACATGATTAATTAGGGAGACACTCTGGGAATATCACCCACATTGTTTTATAAGTTTCTATGAGTGCAGTGACTAATTAATATGGTTTTCATATAATCAACTAGGAAAACACACTTGGAAACATCATCTACACTATTTTCTAAAGGGTTTATTTGAAGTGTCACGTGTTTTTAAGGGTTCCTATGACTGTAGTGATTAATTAATGTGGTTACTATATGATTAACTAGGGAAACACTCTTGGGGGAAATGGCTAATTCTATACTGTGGGATATGGTACGTACAAGAACATATAATATTCAAAAGAGAAGAAAAAAAAATAGGTACAAAACACACCACTTCTCTCCATCTGCCTGTGTTCACGTGACTTATCTACAACTCTTTCCCAAAGGCTCAAGTTAAAGTGATGTATTTACAAGAGTTTTTATAATTGTGACAGATTAACATGATTTTCTATATAATTAATAAAGGAAGCGCTCTTGAGAACCAGGCTAACCATCTCTGTTGCCTTAGTAAATAGGCGAGAGCGAGAGAGAGAGAGAGAGAGAGAGAGAGAGAGAGAGAGAGAGAGAGAGAGAGAGAGAGAGAGAGAGAGAGAGAGAGAGAACAGCATTCTTGGTCACGGGCTTAAACGGAAGTACGTAGTCATAATAATTTGTTTTTATTCATTCGAAGTGTGTCAGTATTTAGTAAGGTTAAGGAGGAGGAGGAGGAGGAGGAGGAGGAGGAGGAGGAGGAGGAGGAGGAGGAGGAGGAGGAGGAGGAGGAGGAGGAGGAGGAGGAGGAGGAGGAGGAGGAGGAGTGTTACTGATTCCCTCTCAATATACAAGAACAAACAGAAGAAGAAGAAGAAGAAGAAGAAGAAGAAGAAGAAGAAGAGAAGAAGACTCCAGAAAGGGAGAGGGAGCGCGTGGGTGATGTTTCTTTTCAACACAACTCTATTATCATCATCATCATCATCATCATCATCATCATCAGTCAGTCAGTCAGTCAGTCAATTAGTAAGTCAGTCAGTCAATTAGTAAGTCAGTCAGTCAGTCAGTCAGTCAGTCAGTCAGTCAGTAAGATAAACCAAACTAGCATATTTTTTTTTTCTTTACTTTCTTTTTCAGTGTGTGTGTGTGTGTGTGTGTGTGTGTGTGTGTGTGTGTGTGTGTGTGTGTGGTGGTAAGTGATGCCAAGGAACGAAAAGAGAAGCGTTGTTGTGGGGAGAAAGATTTGGTCTCGCACACACCTCCTTCCCCTTCCCCCTATCAGTCCATCCTCCCCCCCCACCCTTCTCTCATCCCAGCCCTAGTCCCCTCCCTAACCTCCCCTCCTCCTCCTCCCTAACCTTCCCCCACTCCGGTCTAGCACAGTCGGACTTCAAACCGGTTTTCATGATACTCTCCTCCTCCTCCTCCTCTTCCTCCTCCTCCTTCTACTACTACTACTACTACTACTACTACTACTACTACTACTATTGTTGCTGCTACTGCTATACTTTCAACCATTCCACTTTTAAATGCAAGTAAAAAAAAATAAATTGGTGTTTTTTGTGGTTTTTAAAAATGAGATCCCTTAAAAACACGGTAACTCATTTTCTTTGAGTTTTCTTCAAGTTTCCGGATGAAAAATGAAAGAAAAAAAGAGAAAACGAAAGATAAAAGTAAAAAAATAAGACATAAACCAAGAAAACAGATAAGAATAATAATAATAAATAAAAAAAAAAATATTAGAAACAAAAAACTAAGTGTGGATAATGAGAGCAATAAATATGAGGACTAATATTCAAGTTTCCAGCAGGACCAGACAGTGTTTCCCTTCCCTGCCAGACCACCACACCACAGCCCGGCCTCCCTTCCCGTGACTCCATCCAGACCAGTCCCTGCCGTGAGGTCATGAGATGTGCATGTAAGCCCCGCCCACCACGCCCACGCTAATGCTCATGACACCTCCGCCTCTTCCTCCTCCTCCTCCTCTTCCTTCTCCTCTTTCTCCTGCTCGTTTTTCTTTCTCTTTTCTTTCCTTCTGTTATTTCTCCGCCTCTTACTCTTTCTCTCCTTTCTCCTTCCTTCTATTACTTTTCCTCCTCGTCTTTCTCTTTCTCTTCCTCCTCTTCTCCTTCCTTCTGTTATTCCTTCTCTTCCTCGTCTTCCTCTTTCTCCTCCTCCTCTTCTCTTTCTTCTCTTTCCTTCGGTTATTCCTCCTCCTCCTCCTCGTCTTCATTCTCTTCTTCCTTCCTTTTATTATTCCTCCTCATCTTTCTCTTCTCCTTTCTTCTATCACTCCTCATCGTCATTCTCTTTCTCCCTCTTGTTTTTTTTCTCCAACTTCTCTTTCTCCACCAATTTCTTATCATTTTCTTTCCCTTTCTCCTTCCTTTAACTCCACATTCCCCATATTCATTCTTCTTACTATTTGGTAACTTTATACAGCTTCAGAAACTCATGTGGTGATTAGAATAGTGAAGACTGTGGCCATTAATCTTCTGACCTCCATAGACCCTTCCTAATGTCAATAAAATGGTCTCATCGTACACAAATCTCAAGGTAAAAAGGTATCCCAGTACTGAACATATTAAAATAGTGAGGACTGTGGCCATTAATCTTCTTACCCTCCATAGACCCTTCCCAATGTCAATAAAGTCATATAATCATACCCAAAACTCGTGATAAATTTGCGTTGGGTACTGAAGGAGTTAATTACTACCACTATTACTTCTTTTCTTCCTCCTCTCCTCTCTTTCTCAAACTCCCACAACAACAACAACAGCAGCTACTACTACTACTACTACTACTGCCAAACTTGCTCCTCCTCATCTCGCTCAGAAATATGAGAACTTATGCACTTTTCGCCCCGAGCATGAAAAAAATAAATAAAATAAACAAATAAATAAAACAATACAAGGAAAGTCCAACACGGCGAGTCTGTCTTAGCTAACTGACCCAACTTGTGTGAAGAAGCACGTGGTGGGCAGAGGCACGTGGTGAGGCGCGTGTGGGAGGAACAGGAAGAGGAGGGAGAAAGAGAACACCTGGATACTTTGGAGAAGAAGAAGAAGAAGAAGAAGAAGAAGAAGAAGAAGAAGAAGAAGAAGAAGAAGAAGAAGAAGAAGAAGAAGAAGAAGAAGAAGAAGAAGAAGAAGAAGAAGAGGAGGAGGAGGAGGAGGAGGAGGAGGAGGAGGAGGAGGAGGAGGAGGAGGAGGAGGAGGAGGAGGAGGAGGATAATAGAAAAAG
>NC_059274.1:1632500-1640000 GCF_017591435.1 Portunus trituberculatus
CTCTTCTGTTTTTGTTTTTTTTTTTTCCATGTTTTTATTGATCCATTTGTTTTCTTCTTCCACTTTCATCCACTGTTTTGTTGTGTTCTTTCTTTTTTTCTTCTCCTTTTCTCTCTCCTTTCATTTATTTGTTGTTATATATTTGTTTTTTTCTCTTCTATTTTTTCTTCCTTCCTTCTTCTTCTTCTTCTAAATTCCTCCTCTTCTTCTCCTCTTCTTCCTTCCACTTCACTCACACTCCATTATATTCCTTCCACTTCCTCCTCCTCCTCCTCCTCCTCCTCCTCCTCCTCCTCCTCCTCCTCCTCCTCCTCCTACACTACCATTACCACTTTCTCTTCCCTACTTTCCTTCACTCTTCCTTTCTACCACCACTACTACCACTACTCTCTCTCTCTCTCTCTCTCTCTCTCTCTAGTGCAGCACCACCCACCACCACTACCACTACCACCGCCACCACCACCACCACCACCACCCGACTCGATACGGCTGCTGCTGTCCACATCGCCACCACCCTCCAGTTTGTTCCATCTGACTTCCCTCCACTCCCATCCACGCCGTGCCGCCCTTCCACCTCCACCACCACCACCACCACCACAAATCCTACTACTACTACTACTACTACTACTGCTGCTGCTGCTACTATTACTACTGCTGCTACTACTACTATTGCTACTTTACATGCACTCTAACGCTTAACACACACACACACACACACACACACACACACACACACACACACACACACACACACACACACATTGGTAGATAAAGCAGATTAGGAAATAGATACAGTACACAGATAAGCAGAAGGAGATAATGGTAGATACTTTACAGATCGATAGATAGATAGATACATACATACATACATACATACATACATACATACATATACATTAACTTATGACTTCTTGTAATATTTTAGTCACTTATTCTACTTACTCACTTACTCATAATATTCTCTCATATTCATCACCATTATTTTCACGACCCAAGATGTACAAAATTAACTGACGAAAATAATTATAAGTCTCTCTCTCTCTCTCTCTCTCTCTCTCTCTCTCTCTCTCTCTCTCTCTCTCTCTCTCTCTCCGCTGCCGCCGCCGCCCACACGCATCTCACCCGCTACGCATTTACGCAAACCACAGAGAGAGAGAGAGAGAGAGAGAGAGAGAGAGAGAGAGAGAGAGAGAGAGAGAGAGAGAGAGAGAGAGAGAGAGAGAGAGAGAGGCACTGGCGCCATGGAGACCCGGCCACCTCGACAGTGCCAGCGAGAATAGCAAAGGAGTGCCGCTGGTAAAGACGACAGTGCCAGGAGGAGGAGGAGGAGGAGGAGGAGGAGGAGGAGGAGGAGGAGGAGGAGGAGGAGGAGGAGGAGGAGGAGAAGAAGAAGAAGAAGAAGAAGAAGAAGAAGAAGAAGAAGAAGAAGAAGAAGAAGAAGATGATGATGATGATGATGATGATGGAGAAGAAACAGATGCGGACGAATAATAATAATAATAATAATAATAATAATAATAATAATAATAATAATAATAATAATAATAACAAAATTATTATATCACATAAGAAAAAAACTGTAACATTAATAGAACATCGTAGAGGAGGAGGAGGAGGAGGAGGAGGAGGAGGAGGAGGAGGAGGAGGAGGAGGAGGAGGAGGAGGAGGAGGAGGAGGAGGAGGAGGAGGGAGAGTGACATTGTTGGGTACACCTGGGCATTCTCCCCCCTCCCCCCTTTACACTGTCCCAGGTGAGAAGGGTCCGTGGGAGTGTCTATGTTGAAGAAACCGAAGTATGTCAGTGGGTCTCGTGGTGGTGGTGGTGGTGGATCGATGTGAGAAGCCTTCCCCTTCCTCACCACCTCCTCCTCCCCTCTCCCTCTCCCCTCCTCTCCCTTCACCACCACAGTATTGCGTCATTCTCCACCACTCATCACCACCACCACTATCATCTCCCGCACTGTAGCCTCCGCCTCCTTCATTCACTACCAGACATCACCATCATCAACACTACCACGATCACGATCACCATCACCACCACCACCACCACCACCACTTCTACGGTCAATATTGTGGTGATGGTGATGATAGTCTCTCTCTCTCTCTCTCTCTCTCTCTCTCTCTCTCTCTCTCTCTGAAGTCATGTGATCAAACCGTGTGTGTGTGTGTGTGTGTGTGTGTGTGTGTGTGTGTGTGTGTGTGTGTGTGTGTGTGTGTGTGTGTGTGTTTTCACTATACTTACATAATATACCGGAACGCTGATAGTGAAGGGGGGAGGCCGCTGGGAGCCTTTGACAGTGAAGAGCAGCGGTGATGGTGATGTAGGTTGTGGTGGTGGTTGAAAGTGAAGAGGAAATGGCTGAAGTCACACAAATGTCCCTTTTTTCCTGGATTTCTAAGTCTCTCTCTCTCTCTCTCTCTCTCTCTCTCTCTCTCTCGTCGATGCTTGGTCACGTGGCACTGTAGGTTGGCACTGTATTGACTGGCGGCACTGTTAGTTAGTTGTCAGGTTTCGATGTCACAGTTGCACCTTCACTGTGGTGGTGGTGTGGCGGTGTTGAGCAGGGAGGGGTGGTGCGTTGGCTGGTTGAGCACTGTGTTAATATTTAGGATGGAGTCAGTTTTTTTTTAAGTACTACTACAACTTTACAACTTTACTTAACACTTGTCCCCCTTCACAAATACAAGTTTTTTTTTCTTTTTGTGTATTATTTTGTTTTTCTTACAAATACAAGTTTTTTTTTTTATGTATTAATGTTTGTTTTATTACTAAGTTTATTCTAACACACTTTTCGTTTTAGTCTCACTTATTAACTACTACGACTTAATTCCTCTTACAGTTTCTTTTCACTTATAAACACTACGAAATTCTCAGTTTGTTTCACGTTAGATTCCTTTCGTCTCTCATTTATTAGCTATTAAAAGTTTTGTGATATTTGTCCATTTATAACAGACACTAAATGTTTACTTTATGGTCACTTAACACACTACAAAAGTTTCCTTCAGTATCAGGTTTTTTTTTTTCGACTTAAGACTAGATTCGTGTCTGTTTTACTTTTCCTACTACTAAAAGTTTCCTCTCATCACTTACATCACTACACCTTTACTTCTTCAGTCACTTATACTTTTTAAACACTATACATTAATCCACTACAGTATTTCACGTTAATCCACTACAATATGTCTCACTTACGCACTTTTACCACTACGAGTAAGTTTACAGTCCACTACAGTCTCACTTACATTATCTCAGAAAGGTCAAACTCGAAGGGCACTTTTGAAAGGTCATATGGACAAACTCGTTGATGTCCACGTCAAATCTTTCGCTTCAAGGTCACTGGTGGACTTAGGTTAGGTCACTGTGGTCTCAGGTCACTAAGCTTGTCACCATAAATTTGACAATCTATTCAGGGTTACTACAAAGTATGTCTATAACTTATTCAAAATCAGGTGACTTCGTTTAGAAATCGTTACATTTTTTTTTTCAGACTATAAATTTGTTTTCTTGCCAGTCAAAAAACAACTCTCCTTCAATTATATCTATTTCCTTTTAATATTTTCCTTGATAAACAACTCTACTTTTCCTGTCCATTTCATATCTCTTCTGCATCTCCATCATAATTAGCATTAGTAATAAATTCAATCCTAAGTCAAATTTTCTTCCTTCAGTCCAAAAACCACACAAATTTCGTTTATTTAACTCATTTCTACCATTTTTTATTCATACTCTACTACTTGATCAATTTTTTTTCTTTCTATTTGATATCCTATCTGAATTTTCATCAGACTTGAAATCAACTACAAGTGAATATTCTGGTTTGAGCACAAAAGATCACATCAATATCCTTTAGTCAATTCATCTACAATCTATATCTTGGCCTAGGCCTTAGCTAACTTGATCGTCTACTTCTACCGTCTACTCGTTCATTTAGCAGTGTTCCCGTTGTAAGGTTGAGGCAGTGAGTTAATCTTAAGGCAGTGACGTTCTTGTGCTTGGGAGACTGGGGTGCTGATCTACTGAAGTTACAGATTGGTTGATACTTCCAGAAAGGTTTTTCCAATTAGAGATACGACTAGGTTAACTTATTCACAATTTTTCCAGAGGGATTTTCTGGATGAAGATTAAGATTTATACGGATAATGTTCAATCAGATTTTAAGGTAGTTCTATATTGTGGTTTTGAGAGTTTGTTTTCCAGATAAAACTTTACGGGTAGTTTTACAGAGTTTTCCAGGTACAGAGTTGTTCCCGTTGTTTTTTTGTTTTTTTTCTTTTTAAAGTTTTAGCAGGTAAATTTTCCAGAGACTCAGCACATGGCGTTATGCAGATAGTTTTTCAAAGTAGAATTTCTAGCTTGATTTTTGTAGTTGAAGTTACCAAAGATTATTTTTTCTTTTTCAGGTAAAAATTTCTCAAATATGATATTCTTACGTAGAGCGTCCCATTTAGGGGTTTCAAGATCAAATTTTCCAGGTAGATTTGCAGAAGAGTTTTCCAGAACTTTCAATCAAAAGTTTTGCAGATGATGTTTCCGAGAAGGTTGTCTAAGTATATCCCTAGAGTTCTTCAGGCAACTTTCCTAATGGAGGTTACAGTCACGACAAAGAGCAAGTCAAGTGTTCGGGCAGGGAGGGTCTCAAATCAGGGTTAGAACACTAGGTAGGTATGTCCTAAGGAGTGTACTGTTCTTAAATGACGTCGTGCGAGGGAATTGTGTCTTGAAATCAGCTGAGATATCTTAAAGAAACTGGTATCCTTAAATCAGATCTAGGACACCAGTCAGCAATGTCCTAAGAAGGATGTTATCCTTAAATCAGGATCATGACAAGTCTATGATCTCCTAGGTGGGATGTCCTTACATCAACAGTAAACACCAGGCAGTGATGTCCTAAAAATAAAGGACGACAGCAAGTGCTTTATCAGAATTACAATATTGGACTGGCATCCGGGAATGTCCTTAAATTAGGAACAGAACACTGAACATTGATGTCCTAAAATCAGAATAACGAGGCAGTGATGTCCAAAGGTTGGGACACTAGTCTTAAAACATATCATTTACATGTGATGTCCAAAATTGGGTCACTAAACAGGCAGTGACGTCCGTAAGAGTAACATGCGTCCCAAAAAGTCGTAAAGTGTCTTGTGATTAGTGATATCCAAATCTTAGGCCAGTACTCTTAAAAAATTACAAATCCATGTGATTTCCTAAAACAGTTACTTCAAAGACATCCTTGGCAGTAACGCAAGTGTCCTAACGTGTCTTGTAGTGACTGTTAATGTCCAAAAATCAGGACACTTTAAAAATACAATTCATGTGATGTCAAACAATGAGCTGTTACACAAAGTTATACGTGGCAGTAACGATCCTAGCATGTCCTAAAGTGTCCTTAAAATGAGTGGTGAGTGGTATGTCCTTATCTTCACGAGGGGCGTAGTGAAGCGCGACGTGTTGTGGTTACTGGTATGAATGGTATCAGTAAGTGGTGTGCGTATCAGTGCCTCACCAAGCGTCACTCGGTAGGGACAGATACCATCACCAAGCCAGTCATGTCCAAAAGTGCACCAGGAGGGACAGGCTTCGTTGTGTCCAAAAAGGGTGTTAAGGAGTCTTCATTAATACAAGATATATTAAAAAGGTGTCAATTTTTCGTCTTCGTTCACCATCACAAGTGAGCTTTGTTGTGAGTCACCATCAGGTTACCAAAATGTCTTCTTACACCAACACCAAGTCACCGAAAAAGCACCTAGTCTTCGTTCACCACCATCGCAATAAATCACTAACAAATGTATCTAAAATTGTGTCTAAGTTCACCATCACAATCAGAATCACCAAAAATGTGCTTATATCTTGTCTTCTTTCACCATCACAATCAATCACCAAAAGATACTGGAAATTTTCGGTACTTCACCATGACATAACCAATCACTACTTCAAGACAAAGGTCCTTCCGTCTCAGTTCACCATGACAAGCAGTTCACCAAAAAAGTTGTATTTACTTATCATCACTTCACCGTCACTATTGAAAATTAATCCAAAAATGTACCGAAGCTGTCTCTTTTCACCATTTCAGTGCTAAAATGTACTTAAAATTTAACCTTAAAAATAAACTTCTTTATTTCTAGTCTTTTTTTTTTTTTATTACAAAATGGTATGTATTTTTTCAAGTTTTAGTTCCCCAATACCTAAAAAGTTAGTCAATGTTTAGGTTTCTAAGAGTTCGTTTTCTAAGTTATATTTCAATTTCAAAATGCCACAAACTACGAGTTTATTTCATTATTTTAAGTTTTCGTTCACCAGTAACTAATAAAATGTTTGGTCTTCAAGTGTTCGTTCACAAATGGCGTGTATCATCAAGCGCTGGTTGGTGATCCCTAAATGACTTGAGGGTTTCCCAAAATAAAGGATGACTTCATTATCTTTATTAATTTTACTGAAAGAAAAAAAAAAAAAGGAAGATTAATCAACAAACATTCTTTTCTCTTGTTTTAGAAAAGATCATTTCACTTGTTCTTTTCGCAGGTTTCTTTTCTCTGTTCTTTTATTCGTCCTCTCAAGATCAATTTTGTTTAATGATAAAAAAAAATCAATCCCACGCTTAGCTAAATAACACATTTCACCTTTCACTTTTCTCACTAACAAGACAAGAAGAGAAGAACAGAATCAGTCAAACCAATCATCTAACAACACATCATTCTCTTACTCCATTGCAACACACACTCGTATGATCAACTTTTCTCTTTTCTCTAAATTACGATACGCTTTCATTTCTTTTCCTTTCCATTACTTCTTTCCTTTCCTGACTCTCCCAGGTATCAATGAATGGCGGGACCTCGAACCTCTCTCCAGTAATTTCCTTCATTCAGCTAACTCGGCCACTGCTACAGACAGACAGACAGACAGACACAGACACAGACAGATAGACAGACAGACAGACATGGATAGTGAAATGGGCAGACAAATGGACAGATGTAGACGGACAGGCAGATAGACGTAAAGACAGACAGCAAAACAAACATTGGCAGACAGAAGATAGATAGATAGACAGATAGACAGACAGAAGGGAAAGTCACGGTTTTAATGCTTCCTTCTTGGCCAACCTCACAATCCTCCTCCTCCTCCTTTTTCCCTTCTATTTTCCCCACACAAACCACCACCACCACCACCACCACCACCTTCCTTCTTCCTCTCTCTCTCTCTCTCTCTCTCTCTCTCTCTCTCTCTCTCTCATTCCATCTCAGGCTAATCTCCTCTTGTCGTTTTTCATCTCTTCTCTAACACCTTCTTCTTCTTCTTCTTCTTTCTCCTCCTCCTCCTCCTCCTCCTCCTCTGGTATCGAATCCACAAATCAACCGTCAAAGAATTTCTCCTTCAATTCCCACGAACACGGCTGCTGCTGCTCCCCCTGCTCCTCCTCCTCCTCCTCCTCCTCCTCCTCCTCTACCGTTCATTGTTCGATAACCTCCATGACGCGACGATAAAACACCCACGAAACACACACA
>NC_059274.1:1642500-1645000 GCF_017591435.1 Portunus trituberculatus
TGCAACACCCTGCCACAGCCTGCCGCAGCCTGCAACACCCTACCGCAGCCTGCAACACCCTGTCGCAGCCTGCAACACCCTACTGGCCTTACTTCATTCCAGCCTGCTCTTCCCTAATCACTTATTCCATTCCAGCCTGTAATCTCCATTCATTTATTTCATTCTAGCCTGCATTCCCCAGTAAGCAATTTCATTCCAGTGTTCTCCGGTTCCATTCCAGTCTGCATGTAGGTATTCCAGCCTGTAACCTCCACTAACTTACTCCACTTCAGCCTGCAATTCCTACTCATTCCATTCCAGCCTGTAATCATTACTAATCTGCTTCACTCCAGTCTGCAATTCCTACTCATTCCATTCCAGTCCCTCCATGTTTCATTCCAGCCTTTAATTGCCTCTAATCTGCCCCATTCCAGCCTGCAATTCCCACTAACTTACTCCATTCCGGCCTGCCATTCCCACTAACTTACTCCATTCCAGCCTGCAATTCCCACTAAATTACTCCATTCCAGCCTGCAATTCCCACTAACTTACTCTATTCCAGCCTGCAATTCCCACTAAATTACTCCATTCCAGCCTGCAATTCCAACTCATTCCATTCCAGCCTGCAATTCCCACTAACTTACTCCATTCCAGCCTGCAATTCTTAATCATTCCATTCCAGTCCCTCCATGTTCCATTCCAGCCAGTAATCACCTCTAATCTGCTCCATTCCAGCCTCCAGTTCCAGATCAATTCTCCATTCCAGCCGGTCATTTTGTTCCTTCCAGTCCCACATCCAGTCGTGCTCAGCTCAATTCCAGCATTCCACTCTCTAATCCTTTATAGAAACTGATTTTGCTTCTTCCAGTTTCCTTGAGCGCCATTCTAAGCGCTAATACCTTTAGGATGTAATCAAACTTAGCTATTTCCAGTTTCCCAGTCCCTTTCGGGTTAAATTTTAGTTACTCATCCCTTCACATGTACAATTCAGTCTCCTTCCAGCTCCCAGCCTTCCAACACTACACTACATACGTAATCAGACTCTTCTAGTAATGTCCAGCCTTCTCCAGTCTCGCTACATTGCACTACATACACACTCAGGCTCTTCCAGTTCTGTCCAGCCTTTTCCAGTTTCACTACAATACATTACACACACTCAACCCCTTCCGGTCTTTTCCTCCTTTCCAGCCTCGCAAATCTACACTGCCTACCTTCATAGCCTCCTCCAGTCCCTTCCAGCCCCAATCCAAGCTCGCAAATCTAAAGTGTATACCCACACACTCTTTTCCTGTCCAGTCGCACCTCGTCCTGTCACTCTCAGCCCACAAACCCCTCCTTGACATCCCTCATCCAACCAGACACAATATACACCCCAAAGACACCCCAGCTTGACAGAATGGGGAGAAAAGGGAAGAAGAGGGAGTGAGATACAGCCAGGACAATAAAAGGAGGGACGGAGGGTACGATGAAAAAAAGGGAGACGATGGAAGAGGGTGAGGAGAGATCGCTTTCAATACATTAACAAGAGGACAAAGGGAAGGAGAAAGGGAAATAAAGGAAGATGAAAGGTTATAATGCTGGAAAATAAAAAGGTGAAGGAAGTCTGAGCGAGGACAACTGAAGTCATGTTGCCCCAGTTAGCAGGAACGAGATGGCGTGTGGGCGTGGGCGTGGGGCGGAATATGGGGCAGGAGAGAGAGAGAGAGAGAGAGAGAGAGAGAGAGAGAGAGAGAGAGAGAGAGAGAGAGAGAGAGAGAGAGAGAGAGAGAGACGGAAAGCTCTACCAACGCAACAGGTTAAGTCAGGCACACTTCCCTCCCTCTCCCTCGTCCCTCTCACACACCACACCTCTCCCTCAAAACACACACACACACACACACACACGTCACCCCAGTAGCTGAATAGTAGAAGCAGCACACGCCATGCAAACACACACACCGTTATCACAGGAGTGGACCCCAAAGCCACCATTAGCATGAGAGTGGCGGCAGACGGCAGGAGGAGGAGGAGGAGGAGGAGGAGGAGGAGGAGGAGGAGGAGGAGGAGGAGGAGGAGGGTACACAGGCATGCAGGGAACACCAGGCACTTAGAGCGTGGCAGCGGGACAACGCCAGGAAGGAGAGGTGGTGTGTGAGGGCGCAGCACACCGGGCCGTCCTGGGAGCTGCAGTGACGTAATTCCAGCAGCAGTTGCGTGCTTATTGCTCCACACTGCTGCCCTAATGGGTCTTAGCTGCTGTAGTTAAGCAGGTCAGGGTGCAATCGGTCCCACCAGCGCGGAGAACACCTCGCCTCACACTCTCTGCGTTGCATCACACTCCAGACAACGCGTGACACTTTTTATGCCGCCTTTCATATTGACGCTGGCCGGGCGGCGCCACACAGCGGCCCGAGCCTCGGCCTGACACGGTGAGAGGCTGGGGCCTGGGAGCGCCGTCTCTCACCATCGCCTTTCCCGGCCTGGCTAGACCACACCACCCCAGGGCCAGTGAGACGCCGCCAGTCACAGAGCCACAGCCACG
>NC_059274.1:1657500-1667500 GCF_017591435.1 Portunus trituberculatus
CACACACACACACACACACACACACACACACACACACACACACACACATTCTCTCTCTCTCTCTCTCTCTCTCTCTCTCTCTCTCTCTCTCTCTCTCACACACACACACACACAGAAGCGAATGAATGAACACAAAAGGCAATGTAATATGAAAAATAGCATTACATTTGTTACATCATTCCATCTTCCTCCTCTCATTCTTCCATCATTTCATTGCGTCACTGTTATCGCTCATGAAGATCCAACAAGTTATGAAAGAAGAGAATATGCTGTGAATTATTATTATTATTTTTTTCTCCCTCTCGTTTCCTTGCATGTAATCTATTTATTTAGTATATATGTTTGTTGTGTTTATTTTGTCTAGCTATCCGAATATCTATTCACCAATGTAATGTAATGTAACCTAACCTAACCTAACCCTAACCCAACCCAACTCAACCTAATCTTAACCTTAACCTAACCTAACCTAACCCAACCCTACCCAATCCAACCTAACTTAACCTAACCTAACCTAACCCAACCCAACCCAGCCCAACCTAACCTAACCTAACCTAATTTAACCCAACCCAACCTAACCTAAACCAGCTCTCCGTTTTGGCAACACTGGATACGTTAGGTGTGTGTGTGTGTGTGTGTGTGTGTGTGTGTGTGTGTGTGTGTGTGTGTGTGTGTGTGTAACTTATGGCACGCACCTTGTATGCTCTGTAAGTTGTAGCGAGTCAAGTGGTGATGGTGATGGTGGTGGAGGTGGTGGAGGTGATGGTGATGATGATGGTGGAGGTGAGGTACAGTACACCACCAGCTGTGTATAAAGTAATGGTGTTATGTTAGAGTCTGTTCTGAGTTCATTTGATGGTGATAGTGGTGATGATGGTAAGGCCGCTAGTGAAAGAAGCCAATCTGGTCTTGCTATAGTGAAAGGAAGAGGTTTTATGGTGATACTGGTGCAATCTCTCTCTCTCTCTCTCTCTCTCTCTCTCTCTCTCTCTCTCTCTCTCTCTCTCTCTCTCTCTCTCTCTCTCTCTCTCTCTCCTTTTATCCTCCTCCTCCTCCTCTTTTTTTTTTTTTTTTTCTCCTACTATGTAATGGTTTATGATTTCAAATACTCTCTCTCTCTCTCTCTCTCTCTCTCTCTCTTGACTAGTGGAGGTCTCAAAAAACTTATCGCTGTTTTTCTCCGTCCGCACATTAAAATCTGAACCGCCGGATGCAACAGACGCGGCGCCCGGCTTCCCCCTTGTGGGACGCCCTCAAGACACACGGAAGGGTATCTCAGTATCCTACGAGACGAATCCTTCTGATATCCTGTGAAGCTGTTTATATGTAGAATTGGTGGTGGTGATGGTAGTAGTAGTAGTAGTAGTAGTAGTAGTAGTAGTAGTAGTAGTAGTAGTAGTACGCCATCTGGTGGGTGTAGCTGTAGTTTTACGATAAGACCAACATTATTATAAAATTCTCTCTCTCTCTCTCTCTCTCTCTCTCTCTGAATAATAGAAAAATAGCATGTTTGAAGATAAAATACAGCGGAGAGAGAGAGAGAGAGAGAGAGAGAGAGAGAGAGAGAGAGAGAGAGAGAGAGAGAGAGAGCAAAAAGACTACAACCAGGGGTGTCTTGTGTCTTGAACCTCTTATCAACATCCCTCCCCCTCCCCCTCACCCCATCACCTCTCACTCCCACCCCCTCCCCTCACTCACCCCTTCATCATCATCTTCCACCATCCCTCCCTCTCTTTCTCTCTCCCCTCTCACTTACAAAACACACCATTACTACTCTCTCCCCTCCCCTCACCCCTCTCCCCTCACCCATAATCTTCTCCTTCACCCCTAGAAAGACCCTCCTCGACTCCTCACATTCGCATTTTCACTACTCCTCCTCCTCCTCCTCCTCCTCCTCCTCCTCCTCCTCCTCCTCCTCCTCTTTCTCCTTCCTTCTTATCAGACAATTACCTTCCTGCTGTCTGACGCAACTGCTACAGCTACTACTACTACTACTACTACTACTACTACTAATGATGATGATGATGTTAATAATAATAATAATAATAATAATAATAATAATAATAATATTGCTGTTGCTGCTGCTGCTGCTGCTACTACTACTAAGAGTAGTAGTAGTAGTAGTAGTAGTAGTAGTAGTAGTAGTAGTAAGAAAAGAAGATAAAGAAGTCAAAATTTTTTCACACTACTACTACTACTACTACTACTACTACTACTACTACTACTACTATTACTACCATTATTACTACTATTACTACTACTACTACTACTACTACTACTACCAATACTACTACTACTACTACTACTATTACTAACACTACTACTACTACTACTACTACTGTTACCATCAACGAGACTTCCACCTAGTAACTGTTTCCACCACCACCACCACCACCACCACCACCACCACCGCCATCGCCACGGAGACAGGTGTTCCCAGAGTACAATGCAGGTGGTTCTCACACCTGGCCACGCAGGGAACTGACTGTTTACTCACCCCCCCTCGTCTGTCTCTCTCTCTCTCTCTCTCTCTCTCTCTCTCTCTCTCTCTCTCTCTCTCTCTCTCTCTCATGCAGTTAGTTAACCTTCTGCTGATTCCCTCTTTCCCAATTCCTCCTCCTCCTCCTCCTCCTCCTCCTCCTCCTCCTCCTCTACTAAGAAGAAGAAAATTTGATAAAAAGTGTCTCTTATCATCACATCCTTTATCTTATCTCAGACCGCGCCCTTACAAGCCTCACCATTACAACCCCTTAGCAATACCCCTTCACATCGCCCATTAGGTACTCCCCTCCCTTCAGTCTAACCCTTCAGATCGCCCATTACTCCCCTCCCTTCACAGTCCAACCCTTCAGATCACCATTACTTGCCTCCCTTCACAGTCTAACCCTTGATATCACCATTATTCCCCTTCCTTCACAGTCTAACCCTTCAGATCACCATTACTTGCCTCCCTTCACAGTCTAACCCTTCACATCACCCTTGATACATTAACCCTTCAAAAAACACCACTTACCAAAGCCTCACCCATTAAATCTCCTTAAAACTGTCCCCTTCAACCTGATGCATCCCTTAAAAATAACCCTTAACTAACCCTTAATGAGGAGAAATAACAGGAAATATAAAAAATAAGTAAAAAAAAAAAAGGTAATTGAATAAAAAATAATTTGTATCTATACCATAATATTCTATAAAAAAAACAAATAAATAAATAAATAAATAATTACACATATATACGAAGGTGTGTGTGTGTGTGTGTGTGTGTGTGTGTGTAGGAAAGGGGATGCTCTCTCTGCTCAGGTGTGCCCCAGACAAGTACAGCCACACCAGCTACCTACACAACTGACAGGGATAACAACGCTACTACATACTCCAGCTGCTTATCAGAGAGAGAGAGAGAGAGAGAGAGAGAGAGAGAGAGAGAGAGAGAGAGAGAGAGAATGAAACCTACAGTAGTTTTTAATACAATTTACATTTTTTAGTCAAATTTGAACTTTAAGAAGTCAACAAATTTTTCGATCATTATGATTTTCTGTTAATGAAAAATAAATGAATAAAATAAATGAATATGAATAAATAGATAAATATATAGAAAAGAAGACTTGTTAATGTGAAGACTTTTGAGTTTCTAAGAAGGGTGTGAACATTATAGGACTTAAATCCATCAGAAGGGTGTGAACATTATAGGACTTAAATCCATCAGAAGGGTGTGAACATTATAGCACTTAAATCCATCAACATTTTACCATTAATGAATTACAAAGTTAGAAAAACAAATTAATGAAAAAAATAGCACAATAAACAATTCTCTCTCTCCCTCACTCCCCCACCCTCCATCACACAGGCACCTACACTCCCCACTTTTAAGGCAAAGCTCAAGACATTTCTTTGAACCTAACATATGTAAAGCTACATTCTGCAAGTTTTATAGTGTGGCTGTTTTAGAGTGTACAGTGTATTGACTTATTTTTAGCTTTTTTTATGATTTTACTGACTTGGCTTTTTATTATAATGCAGCAATGAGGTATACATTTACATACTCTAGCTTTTGTTTTTATAACCAGAAAATGTGTATGTTTGTCACGCTTGCTACCATATCATATATATTACCATGTGTCTATATCATTAGTGTAACCAGTGTAATAACAACCTTGGTGGAAAAAAAAAACAATCTGAATCTCTCTCTCTCTCTCTCTCTCTCTCTCTCTCTCTCTCTCTCTCTCTCTCTCTATCCATCCATACTCACCACCACCACCACCACCACCACCACCACCACAACAACAACAACAACAACAACAACATGATGGCGAAGATAATAAAGACAAAAAGAGAGAGGCCCATGGTGAATAAGTGGTGTAGGTCATTGAGAGAGAGAGAGAGAGAGAGAGAGAGAGAGAGAGAGAGAGAGAGAGAGAGAGAGAGAGAGAGAGAGAGAGAGAGAATAAAAATAGAAAAGAAAATACCACCACCACCACCACCTACAACAACAACAACAACAACAACAACAATCGGAAACCAGGAAGCAATCACCACCACCATAACCACCACCACCACCACCACCACTCCTAACCTCTCTCCCACTACACTAACCTCAGTATCCGCCACCACCACCACCATCACCACCGCCACCACCACTACCATCCGCTCTTCCCCTACCACTAATAACCACCCCCCCTTCCCAGCTACCCCCCTCACCACCACCACGACTCCCACACTTACGTCAGGACGACCACAACACCACAACACCATGACTTCACTACCACTCATCACTATATATGGAGAGAGAGAGAGAGAGAGAGATGAAGGTAGTGAGAGGGAGAATAGAAGAGTGATTGATGGGGGGAGGAGGAGGAGGAGGAGGAGGAGGAGGAGGAGGAGGAGGAGGAGGAGGAGGAGGAGGAGGAGGAGGAGGAGGAGACTCGTTGCCATGTGGTCTCCATGGAAACAGGGATGTGTGTGTGTGTGTGTGTGTGTGTGTGTGTGTGAGATAGGGCATAGGAATTAACCAATGTACATATGTCTCTCTCTCTCTCTCTCTCTCTCTCTCTCTCTCTCTCCAAGATCACCACTAACACTATTTTCACTCACCACCTCACCATTCATGTCACCACCACCACTACCATCACCACTACTACTACTACACAACTCACCACCACCATCACCACACTCACACATCTCTAACCACCACTCATCACCACACTCACTATAACTCACCACCATATCAGAAAGCTAATTTAGTCATCACCATTACACCACCACTAATTCACCACCACGACTAATATACTACATCACCACCACAAGCCTAATTCTAATCCAGTCATCACCAATCACCACCACCATCACCACCAGAGGCCGTCCCCGTCACAGTTACACGTCACAGTTATGAAAGTGTTGCGTCACCACCACCACCACCACCACCACTCCGTCACTTTCTTCCCACGCCAACAGATGGCTCTTCCGCCTCTCTCTCTCTCTCTCTCTCTCTCTCTCTCTCTCTCTCTCTCAACGAAAATGTTAACTTTAAAGAAGAAAATAAAACTACTACTACTACTACTACTACTACTACTACTACTACTACTACTACTACTACCACCACCACCACCACCACTACTGCTACTACTACTACTACTACCACTACTACTACTGTAACTTCCAACAACTACTAGAAATAATAATAATAATGGAAGCTAACTGACAACTGAGGAGGAGGAGGAGGAGGAGGAGGAGGAGGAGGAGGAGGAGGAGGAGGAGGAGGAGGAGGAGGAGGAGAAGTAAAACACTAAACAAAATAAAAGACAAAAACTTAGGACAGGAAATAAACTGATAATGTAAGAAGAGAGAGAGAGAGAGAGAGAGAGAGAGAGAGAGAGAGAGAGAGAGAGAGAGAGAGAGGAAGGGAGGAGAACGCAACACCGCTACCTGAGCTTCCGGTGGAGGTACAGGTATGACTCTCTCTCTCTCTCTCTCTCTCTCTCTCTCTCTCTCTCTCTCTCTCTCTCTCGTAAACTGTTTTATTAATTTCAGTTAGCGTGTAGCAAGAGAAGAAGAAGAAGAAGAAGAAGAAGAAGAAGAAGAAGAAAGAAAGAGAAATGGTGGTGGTGGTGGTGGTGGTGGTGGTGGTGGTGGTGGTGGTGGTGGTGGTGGTGGTGGTGTGATGATGATGATGATGATGATGATGATGATGATGATGATGATGATGATAACGACGAAGAAAAGAAACGGATAGCTATAAAACGAATCAAGGAGGAGGAGGAGGAGGAGGAGGAGGAGGAGGAGGAGGAGGAGAAGAAAACCAGTCTTGAAGATTTCTTCCTTCCTCTTCTCCTTTGTTTCTCTCTCTCTCTCTCTCTCTCTCTCTCTCTCTCTCTCATCCTTAAATATACTTTATTGTAGTAGTACATACATACACACATAGAGAGAGAGAGAGAGAGAGAGAGAGAGAGAGAGAGAGAGAGAGAGAGAGAGAGAGAGAGAGAGAGAGAGAGAGAGAGAGAGAGAGAGAGAGAGAGAGAGAGAGAGAGAGAGAGAGAGAGTTCGGGAATCGGTAAGGTAAGGAAAGGAAAGGTAAGGTAAAGACAAGATAGGATAAGATAGGATAGGTTAAGTCAGGTATTGTAAAGTCAGGTTAGATTAGGTTAGGATAGGTAAGGTAAGGTAAGGTAAGGTGATGTTAGGTAAGGCAAATGATAGTTAAGGTAAGGTAAGACATTAAGGTAAAGTAAGGTCAGTCAAAATAAACTACGATGAGTTTAAAAGAATCATTACCTGGTTTGTTTATGTACAGGTGAACTAATTACCTGTCACGGCCGTTAAGAGCTTGTTATCCCCCTGCTGAGCTTGCCACACCTGCCCACAGACACCTGCTGATTCCCTAATGCCGCGCCACACACCTGCTGACTATTTGGCTGGCTTACGCTGACCAATTGCTCACTCACACCATCATTATCTATCTATTTCAGTTCCGTGTTTATTTCACTTAATTTTATAGTGATATTTCCTAATTATTTCTTTCATTTCTCTACTTTCGTTACTTTGTGTCTAATTTACCATCATTATCTATCTATTTCTGCTTTATTTATGTTTATTTCACTAATTTTAATATTTAGTGATATTTTCTAATTATTTTCTTCATTTCTCTACTTTCGTTCCTTTATTTTTTTAACTAATTTTTGTATCTACAGTTCTTCTATTGTAAACTGCACCGAGTTATATAAATGAGTCGCGTGGAAAGGGACAGACACACGTTACAACACAAAAATAGTCATGTAAACTCTGGTAAACTGGATTAATTTGCGAAGTTAGGAAAGGTTAGGAGAAGAACATGAGTGAGAAAAAAAAAAAAAAAAGAAATCTAATAATAAGCAGGTAAACTCAAGTAAACTCAGGTGAAAATACAGTAAATTAAGGAAGTCAGGTAAACTATTTTAATCTAGTTAGGAAAGGTTAGGAAAAATAATGAAGTGAGAAAAGAAAGAAAAGAAATCCAATAATATGCAGGTAAACTCAAGTAAACTCAGGTAAAAATACACTAAATGAAAGAAGTCAGGTAAACTACATAAATCTATAGTTAGGAAAAGTTAGAAAAATCTGGAAAAAGAGAAAGGAAAAAAAAAAAATATGCAGGTAAACTCAAGTAAACTCAAGTAAAAATACACTAAATTAAAGAAGTCAGGTAAACTACATAAATCTTTAGTCAGGAAAAGTTTGAAAAATATGAAAAAAGAAAAAGGAAAAAAAAGATAATACGCAGGTAAACACGAGTAAACTCAGGTAAAAATACACTAAATTAAAGAAGTCAGGTAAACTACATAAATCTTCAGTCAGGAAAAGTTAGAAAAATATGAAAAAAAAGAAAAATGAAAAAAGATATGCAGGTAAACTCAAGTAAACTCAGGTAAAAATACAGAAAATTATATAAAAGAAGTCAGGAAAAAGGGAGACAACGTTATGACAAGTAAAGTTACGTAAAGGAAACTGTCAAGGAAAGAAATACAGTTTAATACACAGAATACACAGGTAAACTCAATTAAATTCAGGTAAAACACACCAAGTTATGGAAGAGAGAGCTCGGAAAAGTAAGAAAATATTATGAAAAGTAAGTAATACAAAGAAGAATGTTGAGGGAATGGAAGTAATACACACAAGAATATACACAGGAAATCAACACAGGTGAAACACACTTACCTGTGACAAAAAGTTAGGAAAGGGAGTTAGGAAAGTTAGGAAAAATATAATGGAAAAAAGTGAGAGAAGCAAAAGAATCAGGAAAATACAGATAAAGAAAACTCAGGTGAAATACACGAAACTGAGAGAAAAAAATAGGAAAGTTAGGAAAAGCATAATGGAAAAAGGAGAAAACAAAGAAAACACACAAAAAGAACAGGTAAAGGAAACTCAGGTGAAATACACGAAACTGAGGGGAAAAAAGTTAGGAAAGGGAGTTAGGAAAGTTAGGAAAAAATATAAGAAAAGAAAAGAAACACAGGAAAACATAGATAAAGGAAACTCATGAGAAATACACTAAACTGAGGGGGAAAAAAGATGTTAGAAAATAGTTAGAAAAGTTAGGAAAAGTATAATGGGAAAAAGTGATGGAAGGAAAAGAAAAGAAAAACACAAGAACACACAGAAAAAGGAAACATGAGAAATACACTAAACTGAGGGAAAAAAAGTTAGAAAAGAGTTAGAAAATAGAAAGGAAACAAACACAAGAACACACAGGTAAACACAGGTAAAAAAAAATCAATTACAAAAAAGTTAAAAAAATAAGATAGTTACAAAAGTAAAAGTTACGAAAAAAAGAAAAGAGGAAATAAAAAAAAACTGGTAAACTAGACTAAGTTCAATTAACTCCTTCAGTACTGAGACGCATTTTTACCATGAGTTTTGTGTGTGATTAGACGATTTTACTGACATTAGGAAGAGTGTATGGAGGTCAGACGATTAATGGCCACGATCTTCACTAATTTAACCCCCACATAAGTTTCTAAAGTTGTACAAAATCACCAAATCGTAAGCAGAATGAATAATGTGAGTTTTGTGTGTGATTAGACGATTTTACTGACATTAGGAAGAGTGTATGGAGGTCAGACGATTAATGGCCACAATCTTCACTAATTTAACCCCCACATAAGTTTCTAAAGCTGTACAAAATCACCAAAGAGTAACTAGAATGAATATGGAAACGTGTCATGGTACTGAAGGGGTTAAAAGCTCAATTAGGCGAGTTTGCAACCTTACCATCGCGACAGGTGTGTGTGTGTGTTCCTTCAAGTACAGGTATAGCAAGGCGAACCAATGGACACATACCTGTGGAAAGAAAAACACTTATTAATACGATGCACAGGTGAGAATTAATTAACCCCTTCTTCTTCTTCTTCTTCTTCTTCTTCTTCTTCTTCCTCCTCCTCTTTCTACTCCTACTTCACCTTCTTTTCTTTCTTTTGTGTTCCTTCCTGTTTCAATCTCTCTCTCTCTCTCTCTCTCTCTCTCTCTCTCTCTCTCTCTCTCTCTCTCTCTCTCTCTCTCAGCGTCAAGATGGAGGAGCTGCACTTAAAGGAGGAGGAGGAGGAGGAGGAGGAGGAGGAGGAGGAGGAGGAGGAGGAGGAGGAGGAGGAGGAGGAGGAGGAGGAGGAGGAGGAGGAGGGTGTGACATCCGGCTATTACACACACACACACACACACACACACACACACACACACACACACACACACACACACACACACACACACACACACACACACACACTACATAAATAACAATCAATATATATTTTTAAAACTTGCATGACGAAGAATATCTCTCTCTCTCTCTCTCTCTCTCTCTCTCTCTCTCTCTCTCTCTCTCTCTCTCTCTCTCTTGGAAAGAAAAAGGAAACAGGAACTCCCACTCTTCACTCCCTCTCTCTTCCCCACTCCCGCCACACTAAATTAACCACACGCCATCACCACCACCACCACCACCACAATCTTAGAAAGCATCACTACCATCATCACCATCACCAGA
>NC_059274.1:1680000-1697500 GCF_017591435.1 Portunus trituberculatus
ATGATGATAATGATGGTGATGATGATGGTGATGATGATTGGGCAGAAATGAGAAGAAGGGAAGACGGCAATAATATATAATGATTCTCTCTCTCTCTCTCTCTCTCTCTCTCTCTCATAATGATTGGTATTTCCGTGCCTATTTTCTTATTTTTCTTTCTCGCCTCGTCAGTAGTAGTAGTAGTAGTAGTAGTAGTAGTAGTAGTAGTAGTAGTAGTAGTAGTAGTAGTAGTAGTAGTAGTAGTAGTAAATCATTATTACTATATACAATTTACACTACCAAGTCTGTCTACAGTCTCTCTCTCTCTCTCTCTCTCTCTCTCTCTCTCTCTCTCTCTCTCTCTCTCTCTCTCTCTCTCTCTCCCTTTCTCTTTACCTTCAAGTGTCAAGTCGTGTGTTTGTAGTCTAACCGAAACCTCTCCCTCTCCCTCTCTCCCTGGAAGAGGTGCAGGCGCCATACAAGTGTCGGGTTGGTCACTACATAGGGAAGGAATCATGTTTTCTCTATTGTTCTCTCTCCTGCAGTGTGTGTGTGTGTGTGTGTGTGTGTGTGTGTGTGTGTGTGTGTGTGTGTGTGTGTGTGTGTGTGTGTGTGTGTGTGTGTGTGTGTCCTTGCCTTTCACTATACACTACTGTTGGTTCTGCTACAATTCCTCCTCTTCCTCCTTCTTCTATTTCTCCACCACCTCCTCCTTCTTTTCTTCCTCCTCCTCTTTCTTCTTTTCATCCTACTCCTTATTTCATCATCATCATCATCTTCTTCTTCTCTTCCTTCTCCTTCTTCTTCCTCTTCTTCTTTATTCTCTTCTCTTATTACTATATTAATCTAAACCTAACATTACTTAATTCCTCTGTCTCATCACCATCAGTCACCACACTTCACCACCACCACCACCAAACGTCAGGAGTTAGAAAAGAAAACGATAACAAGTGGGTCACGAAAGAAGGAAATAAAGAAAGGAAAAAGAGAAAAATAAAAATCTGGTACATGACATCCTCTGAGTTTACCTGCCTCGCCTCACCTGTTGTAATTAGTAGCCATTCACCTGTCCACTTCACACCACCTTGTTATTGGGAAGTCTTTAGTCAATTAGTCAGTTACCTGTATTTCTCTAAAGTATCTGAATTAATTAGCAATCTTCTTCACCTTATATGTGACGGTTTGTGAGAATTTAGTTAGTTAGTTAGTTAGTTAGTTAGTTAGTCAGTCAGTCAGTCAGTCAGTCAGTCAGTCAGTCAGTCAGTCAGTCAGTCAGTCAGTCAGTCACTTACCTATATCAATGAAATAATTAATACTCACCTTTACCTGTTTGAGATGTTTTATCAGTCAATTAGTCATTCAGTCAATAAGTCAGTCTATCAGTCATTCAGTCTGTCAATGCTACTTATCTATTTCGCTAATGTAGCTACCTGAAATAATTAGCACTCTAAATAACTGTCCACCTTTACCTGTTTAAGTCACCGTGTTTGAAATGTTTTAGTTAGTCAGTCAGTCAATCAGTCAGTCTACCAGCCAGTCAATTTGTCTGTTACTTATGTATATCACTAATGTACCTGAAGTAATTAGAGTGTTCACCTTTACCTGTTTAAGTGACCGTGTTTGAAGTGTTTTAGTTAGTCAGTCAATAAGTCAGTCTATCAGTCAGTCAATATTACTTATCTATTTCAGTAATTAGTCTAGTACTCTTAAATAAGTGCTCACCTTTACATGTTTAAGTGACCGTGTTTTTTGAGGTGTTTTAATCAGTCAGTCAGTCAGTCTATCAACTCTTTTGAACCTTTTATGGAGACTACAATTCCAGTGGCCTTTATTTTTTCTAATATTCATTTTTTGTGGCCTTGGTAGTTCTCCCTCTCACATAAAAAAAAAAATAAATAAATCAGTCTCAATATTACTTATTTATTTCAGTAACGTACCTTAAATAATCATCCATCATTACCTTTATTTTTTTTTCTCACCTGTTGCATTCCTTCAGTTAAAATTGAATAGGTACAAGATTTTTACTTCCACGTACCAATTACAGAACATTTTTAAACCCCTTAGTACTGTGACGCATTTTTACTTTGAGTTCTGGGTGTGATTAGATTTCATTGACATTAGGAAGGGTCTATGGAGGTCAGATTAATGGCCAGTCTTCACTATTTTAATCCCAACACAAGTTTCTGAGGCTGTTTAAATTCAACAAATAGTAAGCAGAATGAATATACAAACACGTCCTGGTACTGAAGAGGTTAAAGAAATAATGAAGATAATTTCAAACGTGCATTTCAGATTACTGGTACGTATTTAAATGTCAATTCAGGTTATTTACTTTCAGGTGCGTGTGTTTTGCATATTTGATTCTCTTCTTCACATAAATATACGTTTTTTTTCGTAAGTCTCATTTAATATTCGTGTTATGAGTTAGTTCCAATCTTTATTTTCTCAGTTAATTCCATTTTTTTTCTCTCTTACGCCTTCCACCTCCCAAAATATCTCACTAATATTTACTTATTCACTCAAATCTCACATTAAATCTAAGTATATATATATATATATATATATATATATATATATATATATATATATATATATATATATTTTTTTTTTTTTTTTTAATTGCAGTTCGCTTCGTTTTAATCTTCTTTCGTTTACTTTTTTCTATAACACGTCACCTTTCACTAACAGCCTTTCAAATTTTCACACTACTATTTATCTCATTTCTTTAAAATCGTAATGAATCGAAGTATGTTTCGTCTATTTCTTTCTATTAGTGCTCACTGCTTTCCGTTCGTCTTTTTTTTTCTTTTCGCTATTACAAATCCTTCACTAACTTTCTATCCTCCCTCTTCCTCCTTTTCTCCCCTTTCTCATCTCTTTCCTGCTTTCCTCCCTCAGTTCCCCTCACTCCCTCCTCTTTCCATCTACCTCCATTAACTTCACCTCCTCTCTTCCTCCCTTTCTATACTTCAGTTCCTCTTCCTTTCTCCCCTCTCTTCTCCATTTCCTATCCCAGTTCCCCTCACTCCCTACCTTTCCTATCTATCTGCATTACCTTCACCTTCCTCCTCCCTTTCTACTTCGGTTCCTCTTCCTCTTTCTTTCTCCCCTCTCTCCTCCCTTTCCTATCCCAGATCCCCTCACTCTCTACCCTTCCTACTTCAGATTCCCTTTCTCTTTCATCTCTCCTCCCTTCCTATCTTAATTCCCTCACTCCCCCTTTCTCTTTCATCCCTCCTCCCCTTCCTTCCTTCCTTCTATCCCAGTTCTCCTCATCAATCACGTGTTTCTGCCTTACCCTTCCTCCTCCACCGTCATCCCCCGCCTCTACCTGCCTCACTAATTGCCTGGCCACTAACGAGCAAGCAATCCATCAACCAGCCAATCCCCAGTGACGCTTCAATCCACCCAATCTTGCCTCACCCATTTCCCCAAGCAACTGTAGCGGTGGTGGTGGTGGTGGTGGTGGTTGGAGTAGTAGTAGTAGTAGTAGTAGTAGTAGTAGTAGTAGTAGTAGTAGTAGTAGAAGAAGAAGAAGAAGAAGAAGAAGAAGAAGAAGAAGAAGAAGAAGAAGAAGAAGAAGAAGAAGAAGAAGAAGAAGAAGAAGAAGAAGAACAAGAACAAGAAGAACAAGAAGAATAACAAGAATAAGAAGAACAAGTAGTAGTAGTAGTAGTAGTAGTAGTAGTAGTAGTAGTAGTAGTAGTAGTAGTAGTAGTAGTAGTAGCAGTAGTAGTAGTAGTAGTAGTAGCAGTAGCAGTAGTAGTAGTAGTTCTATTCCTCCTCCTTTTCTTAATAATTTATTTTCCTTCGCTTTTCCTATAAATATCCTCTTTTTCTTCCTCCTCCTCCTCCTCCTCCTCCTCCTCCTTTTTCCTTTATTTTATTCACCTTCTTAAAACTATTTGCATTTTCACACTATAATTTTCAATCCCTTTTCCTGTAACTGACAATGACAAGGAAAAAAAAAAAAAAAAAAATGAGGAGGGAAGGGAAGGAAAGGGGAGGGAGAAAAAGGGGGAATGGTGGAGCAGGATGGAGAGGGAGGGGGGGAAAGACACACACACACACACACACACACTAGCCACACACACACGCACACACAGAGAAGAGAGTCGACCACCCCACAAAAAAAAAAAAAAAAAAAAAAAACGCACGCACGCACGCACACGCACACACTCGCTTCTTGCCTTGTCAACTGCACTCAAAATCTTTAACAGTTCAATATTTTTCTGTTCATTAATTATTTTCTGACTTCACCTGGTGTTGACTTAGCCAGGTGTGGGTGTGGGAAGCTGGGGTGATTGGGGTGAACGATTGGCGAGGGGGGTAGAGAAGATAGGGTAGTGGTGTGAGGAAGGAAGGAAGGAAGGAAGGAAGAAAGGAAGGAAGAAAGGGGTGAGAAAAGAGAGGAAGGGTGTGATGGGGTGAGGAGGGAAGGAAGGTGGAGGATTTGAGGGTGAGAAAAGACAGGATACTGGAGAAAGAAGGAAGGAAGGAAGGAAGGAAGGAGGGAGAGAGGGAGGGTGAGGTGGGGTGAAGGAAGGGAAGGAGAGAGGTTACGAAGACCAATAGGGGTGAAAGATAAGAGAAAAAAAAAGGGGTGAGGGTGTCTAGATGAAGGAAACGGGGTGAATACAAAAGAGGGGACAAGATTTCTGGGGGTGATACAATCGTGGGATGAAATTTTTGGGGGTGAAGAAAACGGGGTGAGGAAATTGAGGGTGAAGATCAAATGAAGACAGAAAAAAAGATGAAAAAGAGAGCAATGGAGTGAGAGGGGAGTGAGTCAGTCTATCTCTTATTTTCCTATCTTTATCGGTCATATTTCCATTATTTCCATCATTCTCTTCATTCCCCATCTTTATCATCTATTTACATTATTTCTCGTCTTATCAACCTATCCACTACTTGCATCGGTCTATAATGGAGTGAGAGGGGAGTGAGAGGGGAGTGAGAGGGAGTAACAAGGGTGATGAGGGAGAGTAATGGGGTGACAAGTTGCAAATAGGGTGAGAATTTCTAATAGAGATCACCTGTTGAATTAGGGAGAGGGGAGAGGGGTGAGGGGAGAGAGAGAGGGAGAGGGGAGACAGCGGGGAAAGTTAGACGCGATTTGTTTTTATCTACTGAAGGAAGAAGAGGGGAGAGAAAAGGAAGGAGGAAAAAGGAAGGAAACAAGAAGAAGAAGAAGAGGAAGAGGAAGAAGAAGAAGAAGAAGAAGAAGAAGAAGAAGAAGAAGAAGAAGAGGAGGAGGAGGAGGAGGAGGAGGAGGAGAAGTAAAAAGGAAAAAATAAATAAAAAGGCAAACAAAATAATGAAAAAACGTTTTCTGAGAGAGAGAGAGAGAGAGAGAGAGAGAGAGAGAGAGAGAGAGAGAGAGAGAGAGAGAGAGAGAGAGAGAGAGAGAGAGAGAGAGAGCATGCGAGCTAGAGAATGCACGCGCTCATGAGAGAGAGAGAGAGAGAGAGAGAGAGAGAGAGAGAGAGAGAGAGAGAGAGAGAGAGAGAGAGAGAGAGCGTGGAGTGAGTGACCTGAAGCCGCCGCCATCACCATCACCACCGCAGCGTCACCACCACCACCACCACCACTGCACCATAGCACCACACCACTCCACTCTCCCACCTCTCACAACCCCGTCACACTCTCCCTTTCCCTCTCCCTCTCTCCCACAACGGAACACAGCGTCACAATACACACCATATTTGAGATAAGACATACTTGGCAACTGCGCTAGAGGGAGAGGGAGAGGGAGAGGGAGAGGGAGAGAGAGAGAGAGAGGAGAGGAGAGGAGGGCCGGAGGGAAGAGTAGTGGAGAGAGAGAGAGAGAGAGAGAGAGAGAGAGAGAGAGAGAGAGAGAGAGAGAGAGAGAGAGAGAGAGAGAGAGAGAGAGAGAGAGAGAGAGAGAGAGAGAGAGAGAGAGAGAGAGAGAAACATGACTCATGCTCACTCCTCACAAGAGCAAGAGAGAGAGAGAGAGAGAGAGAGAGAGAGAGAGAGAGAGAGAGAGAGAGAGAGAGAGAGAGAGAGAGAGAGAGAGAGAGGGCGGGGCTGAAGCAGAGGGAAGCAGAAATAAACAAACCGGCAACTAGATGGCGCTGAAGTGACGCTACCACCGCTACCACCACCACCACCACCACCACCACCACCTTTGGAATGTCCCGCGAAATTTTGAAGGAATAAGAGTTACCTGATGAGAGAGAGAGAGAGAGAGAGAGAGAGAGAGAGAGAGAGATTGGTTTGTCTTGTATTGGGATTGATTAGATAAGGTAAGGTAAGGTAAGGTAAGGTAAGGTAAGGTAAGGTAAGGTAAGGCTAGGTTAGGTTAGGTAAGGCTAGGCAAGGTTAGGTTAGGTTAGGTTAGGTAACGGTAATGCAAAATAAGTTAAGGTAAGGTTTAGGTAAGGTTAGGTTAGGTTAGGTAAGGTTAGGTAAGGCTAGGCAAGATTAGGCTGAATTAGATGAAGTTAGGTTAGGTTACAGTTAAGGTAAGGTTTAGGTAAAGTAAGGTTAGGTTAGGTTATGTTAGGTTAGGTAAGGCTAGGCAAGATTAGGCTGAATTAGATGAAGTTAGGTTAGGTTACAATTAAGGTAAGGCATTTATTTTGATTAGGTTAGGTTGCGTTAGACTGAATTAGTTTAGACAACACTTTCATTCCGGTGATATTGCTTCACGTCATTAATATTCAAAGTGGGATAATACTGGAATAACATTAACGATTTCGAAAGTAACGTTAAAGTGAAGTTAACATGACGAGCTATTTATTCATTCCTCCCACCCTTAACCTCTACTCTACACAACATACATATATCAGCACGACTGCAAACACATCACAGTTTGCCACAGAAATAAACAATGTCTTCAAATTAATACTGAAAAAAATAATAAAAAAAAATCGTAGAGAGAGAGAGAGAGAGAGAGAGAGAGAGAGAGAGAGAGAGAGAGAGAGAGAGAGAGAGAGAGAGAGAGAGAGAGACAGATACACACACACACACACACACACACACACACACACACGAGACAAAACGACGAAAAAGCAAAACACGAAGAGAAAAAGAAAGAAATACAAGACACAGGAGGAGGAGGAGGAGGAGGAGGAGGAGGAGGAGGAGGAGGAGGAGGAGGAGGAGGAGGAGGAGAGGTAGCAAGCAGCAGGGGGCGCAGTAGGAGGGATACGGGTCAAGGGGAGGGCGCGGGGACGAAGGGAAGGGAAGGGAAGGTAATGAGGAGAACTGATGACGAGGAATGAGAAACGAAAAGGAGACGGCGAGGATTGAAAATAAATAAAAAAAAATAAAATTGGTGATCTGGTAACTATGAAGGATTGGTGAACTGGTGAACTGGTAAACTGGTAACTGGGACACAACAGGAATAAATACATACAAACAAATGGAGATAAAAGGAAGGGAACAAGGAAAAGAAGAGAAAAAATAGAAAACTTTACGAAAATTGGAAATGAGAAAACGTGCATTGTCATAAATCTCTCTCTCTCTCTCTCTCTCTCTCTCTCTCTCTCTCTCTCTCGTGTATTTTATTCTTTTATTGCTTCTTTTTTTTCTCCTTCATTCCTTCCTTCTCTTCTCTCATTCGTCTTGTCTTCCTCTCTCTCTCTCTCTCTCTCTCTCTCTCTCTCTCTCTCTCTCTCTCTCTAAGATGCAACACTCAGATAAGCAACTCTCTCTCTCTCTCTCTCTCTCTCTCTAAGATGCAACACTCAGATAAGCAACATTCTCTCTCTCTCTCTCTCTCTCTCTCTCTCTCTCTCTCTCTCTCAGGTAAGCAAGAAGGCAATTAGCACAACAGGTAAAGGTACAAAATACAAGTGAGCTCTGAGGTTAATCCCTTCAAAATTGGAACACCTTTTCAACCTTGAGATTTGTGTACCATTAGACCATTTTATTGACGTTAGGAATTGTCTATGGAGGTCAGAAGATTAATGGCCACAGTCTTCACTATCTCAATCCCACACCTGAGTTTCTGAAGCTGTATAGAATCACCAAATAATAAGGTGAATTACTAAGGAAACGCGTCATGGTACTGAAGGGGTTAATTAAAGTTTGCCTGGGAAAGAAACGTAGGAAGAGAAAATGTGACGTGAAATAATGTAAAAATGAATACGTCAATATAATAAGAGAGTAAATACGAAGATAAAAAGTTAATTAAATAAATAAATACATAAATATAAGTAGGAAAAATAGCTTGATGAAGAAATAAATAATGGAAATAGATAAATTGATTATATAAACACGTACATAAAATATACAAATGACTTAAAAAAGAAAGGAAACTAATAAACAGGCAGTAGTAGTAGTAGTAGTAGTAGTAGTAGTAGTAGTAGTAGTAGTAGTAGTAGTAGTAGTAGTAGTAGGTATTTTCAAAGGATTCGAACCCAGAACTCGATTACGTGAAAATGTAGCCAAGAAACCAAGTGTGTGTGTGTGTGTGTGTGTGTGTGTGTGTGTGTGTGTGTGTGTGTGTGTGTGTGTGTGTGTGTGTGTGTGTAGAGCTTCCAATGTGTGTGTGGTGGGGGGGGGAGGGAGACTTCGGTAAAGGCTTGGGAGGGGGAAGAGGAGGGAGAGGAGGGGGACACTGGGTTAGAGAGGGGAAGAGGAGTGGGTGAAGTTGCAGGGTTAAGCCAGGATTGTCTACAACATGGCTCTCTCTCTCTCTCTCTCTCTTACTCCTCCTCCTCCTCTAATTTGTACTCTGTCATCTATTCTCCTTTCTCCTCTTCTTCCCATTTCTTCCTTTCTATATTAACCCTCCTCCTCCTCCTCCTCCTCCTCCTTTTCTTTTTTTATTTCTACCAACTTTCTCTTCGTATCCTTCGTCTTATCCTTAACCTACTCCTCTTCCTTCTTCCTCCTCCTCCTCCTCCTCCTCCTCCTCCATCTTGTCTTCCTTTATTTATACTGACTATTCTATATCTTATCCTTCCTACTCCTCCTCCTCCTCGTGTGTGTGTGTGTGTGTGTGTGTGTGTGTGTGTGTGTGTGTGTGTGTGTGTGTGTGTGTGTGTGTGTGTGTGTGTGTGTGTGTCAATAATACGTGTTTCGCATGGTATGTATATATTTTGCAATGAATATTAATAACTTTCTGAATTGAACAAGTTTTTTCTTTCTTTTTTTCCTCCTCCTCCTCCTCCTCCTCCTCCTCCTCAGCATTAAGACACTGATTTATCTTGCATTTACAACTTTTAACATATAGATAGATAGACTGATATATATATATATATATATATATATATATATATATATATATATATATATATATATATATATATATATATATAGATAGATAGATAGATAGATAGATAGATAGATAGATAGATAAAGAAAGAAAGAAAAATATAATTAGATAGATATATTGGTAGACGGATAGATAGATAGATAGATAGATACTTCAATCCCTCTTCTATCTATTCTCTACCTCTTCATAACCCTCCTTTCTGTCCTTTCCTCCTCCTCTCCAGTCACATGTCCTTCAATCTCTCTCTCTCTCTCTCTCTCTCTCTCTCTCTCTCTCTCCTCCACCTCACCTCACGTCACCTCACCTTGCACACAAATAAACACACACACACACACCACACACACACACACACACACACACACACACACACACACACACACACACACACACACACACACGAGCATATATAAAAAGGTGAAAATAACATAACAGGTAATGTGAACTCAACTATCATACCTGAACTCTCATAACGGCTCGCTGAATCCAATTAACCTGTCAGACACACGTGCATTATATTTACCTGTGCGCGCCGGGACAGGTAAGCGGGCCAGGCGTGGGTGGGTGGGGAGAGAAGGGGACAGGTGGGGACAGGTGGGAAGGGTTGGGTTGGGTTGAACAGGTAAATGGTTAGGTTAGGTTAGGTTAGGTTTTGGTGGTGGTGGTGGTGGTGGTGGTGTAGCAAAGACTTACCTACATACACAATATTAACACGGTTCTACACAGCTTCCTCCTCCTCCTCCTCCTCCTCCTCCTCCTCCTTCCTACCTTCCTCACAGCATCCCATATTCTCTTTTGTTCTTCCTCTTCCTCTCTTCTTTTATCTCCACCGCCTCCTCTTCCTCTTCCTCCTCATCACTTGTACTTTTCTTCCTCTCTTTTCCTTTCTCATTTATATTCTCCCCTTGGTCTTCCTCTTTCCTCCTCCTCCTCCTCCTCCTCCATTCCTCGTCTTCTTCCTTACTTCCTCCTACAATTTCTAGTTGCTATCTTAACACTCTCTCTCTCTCTCTCTCTCTCTCTCTCTCTCTCTCTCTCTCTCTCTGACTCATCATAATTTTCCATTCATTTCTTTGTATTTATGTGGTTTTCTGTTGCTTTAGTAATGGATCTCTCTCTCTCTCTCTCTCTCTCTCTCTCTCTCTCTCTCTCTCGGACCGCCACCAGACATACGTAAACAGACACACATACAGACAGACAGACACTCCCACTTGACTCAGCTGCGAGACAGAAAACAGAGGGAGGCTTCAGGAGGAGGAGGAGGAGGAGGAGGAGGAGGAGGAGGAGGAGGAGGAGGAGGAGGAGGAGGAGGAGGAGGAGGTAATAGAGGAACTAAATGTGAAGCATCTCCTATTTCCTCTGCTTTCTCTCTCTCTCTCTCTCTCTCTCTCTCTCTCTCTCTCTCTCTGTCTATCTTTATCTAGAGAGAGAGAGAGAGAGAGAGAGAGAGAGAGAGAGAGAGAGAGAGAGAGAGAGAGAGAGAGAGGTAGGAACAAGAGACATAATCACGAATTTCTAAGATAAGATAAAATGAGAGAGAGAGAGAGAGAGAGAGAGAGAGAGAGAGAGAGAGAGAGAGAGAGAGAGAGAGAGAGAGAGAGAAACAATGTGGGAGGAGAGAAATATGAAAAGCAGGCAAAATAAACACACACACACACACACACACACACACACACACACACACACACACACACACACACACACACACACACAGATGGGGCAGACAGATATTATGGGGTGAAGGGGTAGGACCTTTTAACCCTTAACCCCTTCCCTCCATTTCTTCCCACCCCCCTTCCTTTCACCCCTTAAAAAAAAAAAAAAAAAAAAAAACGCAATTTTGTAACCCGAGCAAAAAGCTGAAAAACACGCGGCTGATGATGACGATGATGACTCAGAACATCAACAAAGCCCGTAATGTCTAAAATTATTCGTCTATTAGCGGGATTTTCGTCGTTTTGGTAACAGCTTACGTCATTCTTGAGTCTTACGTCACCAAATGAGGAGGAGGAGGAGGAAGAGGAGGAGGAGGAGGAGGAGGAGGAGGAGGAGGAGGAGGAGGAGGAGGAGGAGGGAGGGAGGAGGGAAGATAAGGCGTGTTTGTGATAAGGGAGGAGGAGGAGAGAGATTAGGAAATGGATGGAGGAAGTTAGCGAGAGGACGTGGAGGAGGAGGAGGAGGAGGAGGAGGAGGAGGAGGAGGAATAGAACCTTTCCAAATATTACAATTTGCTCTTTATCACATTTCCCCCATTTCTCTAATTCGCGAGAGAGAGAGAGAGAGAGAGAGAGAGAGAGAGAGAGAGAGAGAGAGAGAGAGAGAGAGAGAGAGAGAGAGAGAATTTCTTCCAAACAGGACTTAACCGCTTAAACCAACCCGGAAAAGGAGGAGGAGGAGGAGGAGGAGGAGGAGGAGGAGGAGGAGGAGGAGGAGGAGGAAGGAAGAGTGGGATAGAAGGATAAATACATACGCTTTGTATTTAAGCGGAAGAAAATGAGAGAGAGAGAGAGAGAGAGAGAGAGAGAGAGAGAGAGAGAGAGAGAGAGAGAGAGAGAGAGAGAGAGAGGAAAGAGGAAGCGAGTGAAGTCCTTAAGAGGGTTTGGTCAAAAGAGATTTCTCTGTCAAGGTTAACTACAAGGGCACTCTCTCTCTCTCTCTCTCTCTCGTGTACTTTCCTTTATTTTTATTGCTTCTTTTTTCTTCTTCACTCTTCTTTTTCCTCCCCTACATCTTTTCTCTCTCTCTCTCTCTCTCTCTCTCTCTCTCTCTCTCTCGCTGATACTGATATGGAGGAATTCACGAACTAAAACATGGTAGGAGGAGGAGGAGGAGGAGGAGGAGGAGGAGGAGGAGGAGGAGGAGGAATGTTAGGATGAACGAAAGAAATGAATGTTGAATGGCGCCTATGCAAGACATGATAGGGGTAGACTCTCTCTCTCTCTCTCTCTCTCTCTCTCTCTCTCTCTCTCTCTCTCTCATTTCTCGTTTTCCTTCTTTCCTCTTCACACACACACACACACACACACACACACACACACACACACACACACACACACACACACACACACACACACACACACACACACAGTTATGGTGATGGTGTTGATGGTGGTGTAAAAAGGTAAATAGATAAATAAAATCATCATCACCATCACCATCATCATCATCATCATCACCATCATCATCACCACCACCATCACCACCATAAGTAAAAACAAACACAATGCAATTTCCGCAACTAACACCATTAAAAGACCCTCCCTGATTCTTCTTCTTCTTCTTCTTCTTCTTCCACAAAAAAATCGTAATAAAGACAAAGAATAAAAATAACTAATAATACAGTGTACAATAACAACTATTACCATTTATGTAGTAGTAGTAGTAGTAGTAGTAGTAGTAGTAGTAATAATAATAATAATAATAATAATAATAACCAACACATGCTTTTCATTTCCTCGTCGTCGTCGTCGTCCTCGTCCTCCTCCTCCTCCTCCTCCTCCTCCTGTTTCTTCTTCTCCATCTCCTTCTACAGCTATCATTATCATTACAATTTCTCCAACTCCTTCTTTATCTCCTCTTCCTCCTCCTCCTCCTCCAACTTTCTCTTACCATGAACCCCGCCCTTGCATCCGGCCCTTCCCCCTCCCCTCCCCCCATCCGGTATCATTATATTTGGTCCTCCTCCTCCTCCTCCTCCTCCTCCTCCTCCTCCTCCTCCTCCTCCTCCTCCTTCTCCCCACTGCCCACCACAATTACCTCATTCCTATCATTCCTCCTTTTCCTCCTATTTCTTAACCTATTCCTCCTCCTCCTCCTCCTCCTCCTCCTCCTCCTTCTGTTTCTCTTTAGTCTATTCTCTCGTGGTTGTATTTCTTTTCCTCCTCCTCCTCCTCCTCCTTATCTTCCCATCTTATGAAAGGAGGAGATGGAGAAAACATAAGGAAAGAAAAGTAAAACAGATGATTCTCACCAAAAAAATAAGATAAAAGAAACACAAAAAAGGAAAGAAAATAAAGAAAAAAGAAAATGAAAGAAAAAAAACTAATTAAAAGTAGAAACAAATATTTTTCTTTACTCTTTTCCAATCTTATTTTTTTTCGTGAGAGAGAGAGAGAGAGAGAGAGAGAGAGAGAGAGAGAGAGAGAGAGAGAGAGAGAGAGAGAGAGAGAGAGAGAGAGAGTGAGTGAGTGAGTGAGTGAGTGAGTGAGTGAGTGAGTGAGTGAGTGAGTGAGTGAGTGAGTGAGTTAGTGGGGCATAACAACACTAATATTCTCTCATATATCCCTCAATTAACAGTAACACAGACGCACAGGTAACCACGAACACCAGACTAACTTTGAACACCAAGTGAGGTCAGTAATTAACCAGCTCAGCACATCCCTCTTAAGTACAAGCATTACAACTAACACCTTTACACACCTGTCTGAGTTCTCATTACCTTGCAAGTTTCGAGACATTAAATTTTGTCCCTATGCTTTGGCTAATTCAATCGGCTCTATAAGGAGACTGGCAGAAGCATGGGAATTTTTTCTCTATATTTTTGTTTCCCTTGGCCAATCCTCTCTTACTTAAGATAATAATAATAATAATAATATATAATCTTCAGTTTTCATTTCAGGTAGAGAGATTTGATTGATAGTATGCATTCACTCAGTCTCTGCCCTGCCTAACCTAACCTAACCTAACCTAACACTCACTTGTAGGCAATAAAATGATTCAAATAGTGAAGACTGTGGCCATTAATCTTCAGACCTCCATAGAGCCTTCCTTATGTCAATCAAATCGTCTAATGGTACCCAAGACTCAAGGTAGAAATGCGTTCCAGTACTGAAGAGGTTAAGTAAGATTTAAACTTCCCGCTGTGACCCACAATGCAATGCGGTGTGACGTAATCTGGTATTACTCCGCACGCTTCCTCCCCCTCTCTCTCTCTCTGTGGTGTGTGTGGGAATGAGTTTATGGAGGAGGAGGAGGAGGAGGAGGAGGAGGAGGAGGAGGAGGAGGAGGAGGAGGAGGAGGAGGAGGAGGAGGAGGAGGAGGAGGAGGAGGAGGAGGAGGAGGAGGAGGAGGAAAGAGGAGGAGGAGGAGGAGAAGGAATGGTGCCAGTTCTGGCTAAATGCTCCTCCTCCTCTTCCTTCTCTTCTTTCTCCTCCTCCTCCTCCTTCTTTTATTCTTCTCTTTTATTACTTAATTCCCTTCTCACTCATCGATGTCTCTCTCTCTCTCTCTCTCTCTCTCTCTCTCTAAGAACAGCATAGAAGAGAATGAATGGGAGAAAAGAAAGTAGGGAGAAAGGAGAGAGGAGGAAGAGGGAGAGCAAAAGAGAATGATAAAAATGAACAGAAGAAAAAGAAAGAAGAAAAGAAAAAGGAGAGAATGAAAGGAGAAAGAAAGAAGAGGAGAGTATATCAAGAAAGAATATGGAAGGGACAGTTAAGGAGGAGGAGGAGGAGGAGGAGGAGGAGGAGGAGGAGGAGGAGGAGGAGGAGGAGGAGGGTTAAAAATGTGGTGGTTTGGGTTTGATTGCGAAAGAAAAGGACGGGAAAGGCATACACCAGAGAGAGAGAGAGAGAGAGAGAGAGAGAGAGAGAGAGAGAGAGAGAGAGAGAGAGAGAGAGAGAGAGAGAGAGAGAGAGACATCAGAAGGTAGCCTTTCTCTCTCTCTCTCTCAGATGGCAGATGGAATTAATTGAAGCAAGTGTGTGTGTGTGTGTGTGTGTGTGTGTGTGTGTGTGTGTGTGTGTGTGTGTGTGTGTGTGTGTGTGTGTGTGTGAGCGAGTGAAAGTTAGCTCTACACGTCTCAATGATATGCTATAAGCTATTATGTGAAATGAAGTGGTTATTATTATTATTATTATTATTATCATTATTATTATAAGTAGTACTATTCTTATTACCATTATTGGCTGAGAGAGAGAGAGAGAGAGAGAGAGAGAGAGAGAGAGAGAGAGAGAGAGAGAGAGAGAGAGAGAGAGAGAGAGAGAGAGAGATTTAATGAATGTTCAGCTATTCACACACACACACACACACACACACACACACATGAATTATGCATATTACAGTGAATACATATAAATACATACATGAATAACTGTGTGTGTGTGTGTGTGTGTGTGTGTGTGTGTGTGTGTGTGTGTGTGTGCTACAGGTAACTTAACAAGAGGTTATGTCAACACACCACCACCACCATTACTACTACCTCCTCCTCCTCCTCCTCCTCCTCCTCCTCCTCCTCCTCCTCCTCCTCCTCCTCCCCTTACCTTCGGCACACCTGTTGGAGAGGGAGAGGGTTTCACATACCTGCCGAACAAGGTTTCCGGCTCCACGTGGCTGACTCACCACCACCACCACCACCACCACCACCACCATCACCATCACCACCACCACCACCATCACTATGAACGTCACCATTTCTTCCTCTTCCTCCCACGAGCCTTAATACTCATCACCATTACCACCATCATCACCACATTCACTGCCACCACCACCATCACCACCATCGCCAACAACAACACCAGTAGAAGATTAGCGTGATATTTATGGTGGTGGTAGGAATGGTGGTGATGAGAGAGAGAGAGAGAGAGAGAGAGAGAGAGAGAGAGAGAGAGAGAGAGAGAGAGAGAGAGAGAGAGAGAGAGTGGGTTGTTTATGGTTTACAGAAGTATACTTTCACTCTACGCAATAGAACACAATTGATAAACAAATTCTCTCTCTCTCTCTCTCTCCTTTCTTTATCACCATTCTTTCCTTCCCAGTTCGTAATAAATTTAATGTCGTTATTATCTTCCTTTTATTTCCCTTTTACTGTATTTTTATCGTTCTCTTCCTTCCTTCCTCTTTTCCTTCTTTCCTCCTAGCCATTCCTCTCTTTCTTTCCTCCTATCTATCTCTCTCTCCTCCCTTTCTTCGCTTTCAAGTCTTCATTTCTCCCTCCATTAATTCTCCTCAGTTGTCTCTCTCTCTCTCTCTCTCTCTCTCTCTCTCTCTCTCTCTCTCTCTCTCTCTCTGTATTCTTTCTTTCCTTTATCTTTCATGCCTAAATTAAACATACGTGTCCTAAACTGTCTTTATCTCAACTTATCCTAATATTATCCTATTACTTAACCTAACCTTATATTATCCTCTTATTAATATTGTCTTTACATTACCTAATCAAAATTCACCTTTTTCTTGCCTCAATATAAATAGGGGGAGAGAGAAGGGGGAGAGAGAGAGAGAGAGAGAGAGAGAGAGAGAGAGAGAGAGAGAGAGAGAGAGAGAGAGAGAGAGAGAGAGAGAGAGAGAGAGAGCTACAATGAATGAAAAAAAAAAAAGAGTAAAAGAAGGAGAGAAGTAGGAAAGAGGAAAAATAAATAGAAATAAATAAGTAGAAATAAGTAAATAGAAATATATTTAATGTAACCCAACCTAACCTAACCTTAATTAACCCTAACCTATCCTAACACTATCCAGCCTTACCTAAAACAACTATCCAGTATTACCTAACCTAACCCAATTTAACCCAACCCAACCTAACCTAACCTAACCTAACCTAACCTAACCAAACCTAACCTAACCCAACCTAACCTAACCTTACCTAACCAAACCAAACCTTATCCTTGCCTCTATAAACATACAGTACAGTCCCTTTCCTCCATCCTCCCCTCCTCCTCCTCCTCCTCCACACCTGTCACCTGCCCACTTCCTGTTCCAAAGGTGTAGGTAATGAATCCGTTACCTTTCCCCTCCCCCCACCACCACCACCAATGCCGCCGCCACCACTGCCGACGCCGCCACCACCACCACCACCATCACTGCCGACGCCGCCATCACCGCCACCGCCACCACCGCCGCCACTACTACCACCACCACCACCACTGCCGACGCCGCCACCACCACCACCACCACCACCACAACTAGTCCTCCTCCTCCTCCTCCTCCTCCTACTACTACTACTACTATTACTACTACTACTACCATCACTACAGAGAGAGAGAGAGAGAGAGAGAGAGAGAGAGAGAGAGAGAGAGAGAGAGAAGCACGAAAAAAAAGGAATAGAGAAAAACAAAAGGATAAACATACGAACGAGAGAGAGAGAGAGAGAGAGAGAGAGAGAGAGAGAGAGAGAGAGAGAGAGAGAGAGAGAGAGAGAGAGAGAGAGAGAGAGAGTATAAAGACCACTCACTGAAAGACGGAGCTAAAGATAGTCCACTAATTACACCTGAGATAATTGACACAAAAGTTGCTAATGACACTATTTAGCGGAGGTAATGAGGTGCTAATTAAGACACCTGG
>NC_059274.1:1705000-1720000 GCF_017591435.1 Portunus trituberculatus
ATGCAGGCTGGGGGAGTGTGGCCTGCAGAGGGGCCTTGAGGCAGGAAAAGTATTGATCACTGCCTGACGACGGGGCGCCTGCCTGCCTACACACCCTCCCCCCCGTCTCTCCAGCCTGCTTCCCTTCCCTTCCCTACACTTCCCCTTACCTCCTTCCTCCTCTTCCCTTTACCTATCTCCCTCCCTCACTCCATCTTCTATCCCCTTCACCTTATCTACTACTACTACCACAACTGCTACTGGTATCCCTAAAACTACTATAACTATTTCACTGATTAACTACCACTGCTAAAATCATTACCAAATTAACGTATTTCCAGTACGTCATACATTTCTCGTTCATTATACAATCCTAACTACTACCATCACCACTACAAGAACAACTACTACTGGTATCCCTAATACTACTGTAACTATTTCACTGATAAACTACCACTATTAAAATCATCATCAATTTAACGTATTTCCAGTAAGTCCCTTCATTATACAACTCTAACTAAAGTCTACTCTAAAGTGGTTCTTGGGTCTCGGTTTGAATGGGGTCACAGAGAATGCGTGGTTGTCAGATCTTGAGGAAAACCGTGAGCTGTCCTTGTAATAAGTGCTTTGATCAACAGAAAGCAAGCATTATTCACATCAAATCAATTGCGTTACCAATAACCTACAATGTTTGAAATCCATGAGCCATTTTAGAGTGGACACACTATACCACCACCACCACTAACTCGCCCTTAACCTCTTCAATACTGCGACACATTTTTACCTGAGATTTGTGTATGATTAGACCATTTTATTAACATTAGGAAGGGTTTATGGAGGTCAGAAGATTAATGGCAACACTTCTCACTATTTTAATCCCTCACATGAGTTTCTGAAGCTACATGAAATCACCAAATAGTCACTAAAATAAATACGAAAACACGTCCTGGTACTGAAGGGGCTGAGACAATAACAAAACACATTCCCAGTAAAGTTCGCTTCCTTTCCACTTGAGTCACCTGAGGAAGAGATAAAAGACGTGGACATTTCTTTCCCCACCTTGTCTGTTTACATTCCTGGTTAGAAACAACACAAGTCCTCCTCTACGTAACCTCTTCCCTCAGGTCTTCTCTCTACACGGGGATTGGGGGTATGGGGGGGTATTTCTGGCACTGCCCTATGTGTGTAAGTACGTTTGGCACTACCTGGAGCCCAGTGCCAACCCACGACACTGCCAATCAACTGGTGTGCCAACTAACTGTACGAGACTTGCTACTTTTACTCCTAAGTGACACCGGTACGATCTAGGCACTCTCCCTCCACAACTGGCACGCTCACCTCTCCCAGTGGCACTCTTATTCCTGGTAACACTCACACCTTACTCTGTTACCCTACTGTCTCTCTCTCTCTCTCTCTCTCTCTCTCTCTCTCTCTCTCTCTCTCTCTCTCTCTCTCTCCCTCTCTTGGTCCTACAGTGGCACCCTCATTCTTGATAACACTCACAACTTACTCTGTTACCCTAATCTCTCTCTCTCTCTCTCTCTCTCTCTCTCTCTCTCTCTCTCTTGGTCCTACAGTGGCACTTTCATCTTTCCCAATGCTCTCTCTCTCTCTCTCTCTCTCTCTCTCTCTCTCTGACAGCAAAGGAGCAAGCAATTTTCACTGTCAACTACAAACACAGTGAGAGGAAAAGATAACAGCTTCCTCTTCCTTTGCTGCTGCTGCTGCTGCTGCTACTCCTCCTCCTCCTCCTCCTCCTCCTCCTCCTCCTCGTTCTTGTACTCTTGCATCTCTTCCACTAGTTTTCTTGCTAATTCTTTATCCTCCTAATCATCCTGTTCTTCCTTTTAGTGCTGAAAATATTCTTACTTTTCACATTCCTGTTCATTTTACTCCTATTACTGATATCTCCCTCTTCCTTACTTCTTCCTACTCTTCCTGTTTCTTCTCCTCCTCCTCCTCCTTTATCTAGTCTTCTGAAGTTCTTTTATTCTTTTTTCCTCCTCCCCCTGATCTGCTTCTCCTACTTCTCCCACTCGTCCCTCCTCCTCCTATTCCTGACTTCCTGATCTTCCTACTTGTCCTTCTCTCACTCGTCCTTCCTTTACCTATTCCTGATCACTTGCTGTTCTCTCTTCTTCTATTCCTGATCTCCTCTTCTTCCTATTCATGCTTCTCTCACTCCTCCCTCCTCTTTATATTCCTGATTCCTTAGCACTTCCTATTTCCTTTCTTACTCGTCCCTCCTCCTCCTCCTCCTACTCCAGATCTGCTTCTCTCACTCGTCTCCTATTCCTGATCTGCCCTTCCCTCTCCTTCTCTCACTTGTCCTCCTCCTCCTCCTCCTCTAGCAGTGACTCGCCAAACACTCGAGGGGCGAAGACTGAAGTAAACAAAAGATCAGGCAAACGTCACACACATCATCTGGCAGGACGTGAATCTCTGAACACCTGAAGGCTTCTCTGTCCTCTCACCTCTGCATCACAAACACACAGCTCTCTCTCTCTCTCTCTCTCTCTCTCTCTCTCTCTCTGTGTGTGTGTGTGTGTGTGTGTGTGTTAGCTTTCATCTGTTGTTTATTTTCTGACTTGTTACTTCATCTGAGAGACCATATAAGAGACCACCACCACTATCACCACCTCCTCCTCCTCCTCTTATTCCATTACTCTACACCTTCTTTCCTTACCTTTCATCCACCTTTTTTTTATCCCCGCCCCTGACTCATTACTTAATTCAAGAAATCCTAGAGGAATAGAAATATATAACGTATCTGAACTCAAAAATAAATACTGTTACTAAAAGTGATAGTTATATAACACTAATAGAGTTCCCATCTCTTTCACTTACCCTTCCTAACCCAAAAGCAAATGAGCAACTTCCCTATCCCACCGCTGCCACCACTCGCTTCCCCGCACTCGTCACACACCACCATTCTAACCTGAGCACCAGTAAAAGCACCTCACCAATGATTCTTGTCCCAAAAACAAACTACTGAGTACATGCCTTTCCTATCCCACCGCTGCCACCATTTGCTCCCTACACTTGCCAGACACCACCATCCTAACTTAAACACAATATCAAACACCCAAAAAATATCCCACCAACGATCCTAACTCCCCGTGTCCCACCGCTGCCACCACTTACATGCCCACACTCGTTAGACACTGGTCACCATCCTAATCTAAACAGCCGTAAAAGTACTCACCAATAATCCTAATCAATTGCTCCCCACACCCGCCAAACACCACCATTAATCTAGAGACAAAATGTAACACCCGTAAAAGTACCCATCAATAATCCAAACCACCCAAAAACAATCTGAATACATGCCTTTCCTATCCAACTACTGTCACCATTTGCTTCTCCACACTCGTCAGGCACCACCATCCTAAACTAAACACAAAATCAAACACTTATAAAATATACCACACCAACAATCCTAAACCCAAAAATACAGTACATGCTTATCCTATCCCACCGCTGCTACCATTTGCATCCCCACACTGTTGGACACTGGTCACCATCCTAATCTAAACACCCGTAAAAGTACCTCACCAACCCAAATCCAAGAAAAAACAGTAGATGCCTTTCCTATCCCACCGCTGCCACCACTTGCACCCCAACACTGGCTAGACACCACCACCCTACAACATCGTAACCTAAACGCAAATTCAAACACCCATAAAAGTACTTCACCAACAATCCTAACATAAGAAACAAACAGTACATGCCTTTCCTATCCCATTGCTGCCACCATTTGCCCTTCGCTGCTAGCAAAACATACACACACGTACATACAGACACACACGACTATATCCGACCATAAGTCCGTAAAATGCTCCTACAAAGTGGAAATGCGGGTCCCGGACACTCCACTTAGCATGCAGGGCGGCGGCGGGCACACGTGGGCTGGAGTGGAATGCTGAAGCCGGTGTTGGGAGACGGAGGGCCGAGGGAGAGGAGAAAAAGGAACGGAAGGATAAGACGGATGGATGGGACGAGAGGAAGGGATGGGAGAGGAAAGGGTGCGAAGGAAAAGTGATGATATATGAAAAGGGCATACTCACTATTTCTCTCTCTCTCTCTCTCTCTCTGTGTGTGTGTGTGTGTGTGTGTGTGTGTGTGTGTGTGTGTGTGTGTGTGTGTGTGTGTGTGTGAGAGAGAGAGAGAGAGAGAGAGAGAGAGAGAGAGAGAGAGAGAGAGAGAGAGAGAGAGAGAGAGAGAGAGAGAGAGAGAGAGATGCAGAAAAAAACGCAGAATACAAAAGTTTACATTACCCATTATCCACCAACACACACACACACACACACACACACACACACACACACACACACACACACACACACACACCGTCAAACTTTACAACAGGCAGTAAGAATGTGTGTGTAATTCACTGTTTGATCTGCTGCAGTCTCTGACGAGACAGCCAGACGTTACCCTACGGAACGAGCTCAGAGCTCATTATTTCCGATCTTCGGATAGGCCTGAGACCAGGCACACAACACATACCGGGACAACAAGGTCACAACTCCTCGATTTACATCCCGTACCTACTCACTGCTAGGTGACCAGAGGCTACACGTGAAAGGAGACACACCCAAATATCTCCACCCGGCCGGGGAATCGAATCCCGGTCATCTGGCTTGTGAAGCCAGCGCTCTAACCACTGAGCTACCGGGCCGTGTGTGTGTGTGTGTGTGTGTGTGTGTGTGTGTGTGTGTGTGTGTGTGTGTGTGTGTGTGTGTGTGTCGCAAGTCTTGGATCACTGGAAGGGCAAACCACTCGCTCATTGACTGACTCCACTAAACACTTGCCTGCAGATTTAAATGTCTCTTGCGTTCACCACATTCGACAGCATTACATCCAAACACCTCTTGCCCTCGCCTGTCTTCTCTCTTCCTCCCGCCAACCAATGACAATCAAGCAACTCCAGACCGACATAGATGATTGGTTAAGAGTAATACCTTTCACTTACACACACAAACACACGCACACACAAAACTCAGGGACAATCTTTCTTCTTGCACAGGCAGGTATGACTAATTAAGGGTTCAGCGAGCAATATACACCTGCTGGGATGACTCGTGCATAGGATCGGAATCTTACACTAAGCCAAAGGAGATTCGATTCCTTTACTCTTGTGCATAGAGGATTGAAACCTATCCAATTGTTACCATAGAGGATTAAAGTCATTATTTGCTTGATTTACTGACTTATTTACAAACACACATTATTTACGGACCAAAAGAGAGAGAGAGAGAGAGAGAGAGAGAGAGAGAGAGAGAGAGAGAGAAATTTTACTTTCAACAGCTTCCACCTATGTTCTCTATTTGTCTGTCACTATACTTCCTTACTTCCTTCCTTCCTTCCTTCTCTCTCTCTCTCTCTCTCTCTCTCTCTCTCTCTCTCTCTCTACTGGAAACTCCCTCACTGTTGAATTCTTAGACTCCAAAATTACCCAGAATGCAAGAGTTGTTTTCGTTAGCTTTCGCATTTCTCAGCATAAATAAAAGCATAGATAAAAAAGAGAGAGAGAGAGAGAGAGAGAGAGAGAGAGAGAGAGAGAGAGAGAGAGAGAGAGAGAGAGAGAGAGAGAGAGAGAGAGAGTTTGTGGGGCTTTAAGAGATGAGAGAAAAAGAAAGACAAGGAGGAGGACGAGGAGCAGGAGGGGGCGGAGGAGGAGGAGGAGGAGGAGGAGGAGGAGGAGGAGGAGGAGGAGGAGGAAAGCAAGGAGGGCAATGAGGACAAAGTTAGGCAAAAATCGATGGAGAGGAAGAAGGAACGGGGCGAAAATAAAAATAAAAATAATAATAATAATAATAATAGAGCCAGCCCAGCCACCAGATGCTCAGGGACGCAGGATTCCAGAGGGTAATTTGCGTGAATAAGCCTACCAGCCGGCCTATCCCTAACACACACACACACACACACACACACACACACACACACACACACACACACACACACACACTACATTCTTTGAGGTATTTATTTTCATTGATTTAATTTACCTGTTGAAAAGAGTATAGAAACAACTTAGGTCTAAACATTTAAGCCTACAGACCTGATAGACTTGGGAAAACCTACACACACACACACACACACACACACACACACACACAGTTAATTTAATATAACGTTAAATCATGACAAGATTTTAAATACACAAAATAAAAAGAAAGAAAATAAGACGAAAAAAAATACTTAATTAATAATAAAGTTGGCAGTTGTCGTTGTAAAAACATCAGTCTGAAATCTCATCTCTCTCTCTCTCTCTCTCTCTCTCTGCAACGCAACGCAATATACAGCTGTTGTTGCTTATCATGTAACACACACACACACACACACACACACACACACACACACACACTTCATTACCAGAAAAAATACATGAGTCACTCCTAATATGGGGAACTGTGTGTGTGTGTGTGTGTGTGTGTGTGTGTGTGTGTGTGTGTGTGTGTGTGTGTGTGTGTGTGTGTGTGTGTGTTTCATGGCACGAGCGTTAAATTTTAGTCACGTTTTAGTAGGTAATGCCTCTCTCTCTCTCTCTCTCTCTCTCTCTCTCTCTCTCTCTCTCTCTCTCTCTCTCTCTCTCTCAAGTTTGGCTCCTGTGTATTGGATTTCATGAGTCTGCGGTTCAGTGATGCCAGAGAGAGAGAGAGAGAGAGAGAGAGAGAGAGAGAGAGAGAGAGAGAGAGAGAGAGAGAGAGAGAGAGAGAGAGAGAGAGAGAGAGAGAGAGAGAGAGAATCCATATTTCACCACAACCAAGCTCATATTTCAACAAAAGTCAATAAAATTTTGTCTTATTTTCTACACACCAATCCTTCAAGTTATAAAATATTAAAGAAATTGTCTTAAGAAACACATTTGATTAATAGGGAGGCTTTCAAAAGAAGATTAAACAAGCTAATAGATGAGAATGGGTGGAAATGGGTAAGAATATATGAATGGGGATAGGTGGAACTAGGTGTGTATGTTGATTAATAGGGAGCTTTCAAAAGACTAAATATACCAGTAGATGGAAATGAGTGGAAATGGGTAGGAATATATGAATGGGGATAGATGGAACTAGGTATGTGTGTGTGGATGGGCAGTGATGTATGAACAGGATAGGTGGAAATAGGGAGGCAAGCTTTGAATGGGAGATGATAGGTAGAAATTGACACTTTTTTTTTAATTCAGGGTTTGTTACGTGACTTTTTGAAGCTTCTTTTTATGTTCTCAAGTTATGCGAAAGTTATCCGTGCTACAAGTTTGCTCCAGAAAGAATAATACCTACGTAGTTAACTAGACTCAATATTTAGACATAAAAGTTACAAGTTTTGTCATCAAACTCTTGAAAAACAATTGTTAAATAAGACCTGAGACGCTAAACACCTTAAAAATATAATAATAATAATAATAATAATAATAATAATAATAATACGAAGTCGACGTGTTTCTAATTTTCAACCTGAAAGGGAATATGTAAGCAGGTAACGGACACACACACACACACACACACACACACACACACACACACACACACATCAAAGCCTGCCAAAGTGCAACAAATAAATACAAAAGAAATAATACAAGGCAAGCAGCATCACGCCACAATGCATTACGACGCCAAGTTACATCCATTAAACTGCTACACCTTTAATTAACCTGCCTGACAACACACCTGAGAGAGAGAGAGAGAGAGAGAGAGAGAGAGAGAGAGAGAGAGAGAGAGAGAGAGAGAGAATGCACTGGGTCTCGGTTTAGGAATGCATAACATACTGGTATATCAAAATTCATCGCACACGTATACACAGGAAATATAATAATAATAATAATAATAATAATAATAATAATAATAATAACAACAATAATAACAACCATTCCCATTAGTCAATATAAAAAAAACAATGAATACGTGTTTTCCTACCAATCTGAAATAAACAACAAAAAAACAACAGCAACAACAACAACACAAGACACCAGCAACCAAACAATAAAGAAAATAAATCACTGGAAACAGGGAGAACACACGTAACACCAACAAGTAATAATTAAAACACACTTCCCCACGATGACTAAACCACAAACCATGAAACAAACACACGAACGTGACAGAGAGCAACACACGACGAGAGAAACGCATAAAATAACGAAAGGCAAATAAAATAAATAAATACAAGTAACCAACACATTGAAAAACAAGCCAAGAAACAAGTAACTGCAGTGAAAAACGGGGCGAGGCATTAGACAACCTACTAAACACAGATTGTAACATAAGAGCCCTGAAGCACACTAAGAACACAACAGATCCCCAGAAAATGATAACAATAAGTAAAAAAGAACAAGTAACAGCAGTGAAAAACGGGGCGAGGCAATAGACAACCCACCAAACACAACACAGCACATTGTAACATTAGAGCCCTGAAATACACACCAAGAACACAACAGATGCAATAAGTAAATAGAATAACTGCAGTGAAAACCAGAGCTAGGCAATAGGCAACCCACCCAAACACAGCAATATTTAAAGTTAGAGCCTTGAAATACACACATGAACACAAAAGGGCAGAAATAAAGACAGCAATAAGTAAATAGAAAAAATAACTGCAGTAAAAACCAGAGCGAGGTATTTTAAAGTTAGAGCGCTGAAATATACACACAAGAACATGGCACACGTAGAGATAGAGACAGCAACACGTCAACCAGTAAGGAGTGAGGCCAAAATGAGTGAGGAGGCAATACATACCCAACATAATCAGCAGAAGTCATGGGTGGAGTGGCCGGGAACCATGGCAGGGGTGCCCGCCAGCGATCGGCTTGCTACAACCATTCCTATGTATTATGCTGGCACTGCACGGCTCCTCGGGGTCCAAAAAACTTGATAGCAGGGTCTAACATACACACATATACACACGCACACACACTCACCACTAACGCAATGAAGTTGAGCAAATGTAGGTTTTTTTTATGTAATTTTCACGTTTCCTAAGTTTGTTTACTTTTGTTTTTCTTCTTTTTTCTTCCGTCTCCCTCGTTTTGTTTCAAGTACTTTCAAGTTTTAGTTTTAACGTGTATTTTATTCAAGAAATTGTAGTTTTTATCTTTAATTTCTATCTTTTCTGAGCACTTTCACAAGTGTTGTGGGTTTATTTTCTTATTTCCTCTCTTTACTTATCGGCTAACCAGTTTTTCTTATTCTTTATTTCTGTACTTTTTTCTGAGCACTTTATAATGTTGAAGCACATCTGCAGATTTGTTTTCACACTTTATCATGTGTTTTCCTTATTTATTACTTTCGTGTGTATATAAACAGGTTATATACTATTCACCACTACAATATTATAATCTGTTACTATACAAGACTGGCCGGTTATATATATTTATATATGTATAGACACTTTTTAAACACTACAACACACACTATAGTTCTGTAGTATTAATAATAGTAATAGTACGAGGGTTGTGCACTTCAAACAGTTCATAGGCCACTTAAGGTCCTGTTGACACCTGGATTGCTTGACGGCTGGCCAGGTAACACCAATCAACAAGGTCTGGGTTGTCTGGCAATAGTACAGGACTCACTCACAAGTTGTTTAAGTTAATAAATAAATAAATACAAATTTCCCAGGGTCTTTTCTTCTTCAGTTATCCACAACCGGGAGAAGCTGTACCGGTAGAAATGTCAGCCCAGTAAGGTTCACTCCTGTAGGGCAGCAGGCAGGCAGGTCCACGCAGGCAGGAAGGAAGGTTACAGGATGGTACAGCATAGAACAACTTGTCTGCTGCACCACTACCACCACCACCACCACCACCTCCTCCAGCAGTGACTTGGCACCATCGCCTGCTGCTCCTCACTGGTGGTGCTCTCACACTCCCCTCACGGACACACCGCATAGGACACCACCATTAACCCCTGTAGAAGTGGACACTTGACTGCCACCTTTGCTCACCATCACTAGGGAATCCACCACCCTATTGGGGGCAAATGCAGCATATTTAAACACCAAATAGCGAGACCACCACCCCCTCACATCGTTCGTCAAACACTGGCAAGTCTTGCAGGAGGAGCCACACCGAGACACGAAGCCCAGAATTGCCGAGAACTTTACTTTATCGCTCGCCGCTCCCGCCTCACCCACAGCTCTCCCTCACAACTTCCTCCAATACCACCTTATACACTTCTTCCAGCCCTTGCTATATTAAAACTAAGACGTACAAGATTTATCTTATACCAACATCCGTGTTATATTGTAATTCACTTAATGTGTACGCCAAGAAACGCAATTTTCTGGGAGGTTTTGGACTAAGCGTTATGGATTGGGATGAAGCATGTGGGATGCTTGAGGCTCGTGAGTGGAAAGCCCCTCTCGCCGCCGACCACAGCCCTCTCAGTGCTTACTCCCTATACCGGTTTTACTTTCATTGGATGACAAATTCCACTCAAGAAACACTGTGCTTAATACTATGCATATAACTAATCCCACTCAGCTATGTCTCAAGATAGCCGGGCGTCTATTTAAGGGAAAAGTAAGGGAGTTAGGTAGGAAGCAGTGTGTTATGAGTCTCGTGTTTACGTCAACACTTGAGGCATTGGAACATTTTGAACACATTTAAGTGACTGCATGAGAGCTTAACAACTCCCGAAGCACTTCACATACTCTTCATAATAAGCACTTAATTTAAATTCTCAATTGCATGGGTCGCTCTCGTACTTGGAACAACACGTAATAGTTTATCGTAAAAGTTCTAGCCAGCAGAGATGGGAAGGGGGAGGGAGGGAAGCTGCGTTTTAGAACTCAACCATTCTCCACAAAACACACTTCCCTGCCCTTCACATGCGTGTGTCTAGTATGGTATGCGATACATCTTGAAAGCTACATGCTTCATAATAGCGTCAGTATTATATTCACTATATTATCACCATCTCTGTCAGTTACATTGGGCTGTATTTTGACAAGCATTTCATCTTAATATCGTGTGTGTATGTGTGTGTGTGTGTGTGTGGCTGGGCGGGGCTCACACTCAAGCACACATGGCTATTTTTTTTCCTTGACCTTTGCTATTACTTACTAGCATGCTATTTTTTCCCCTTCCTGTATTGTTTGTTCCTTTGATACAGCGAAGTTACAGCGGTCTCAATTTCTCTCAGGTTTGCTACTTGGTGTTGAAGTTTTCTGTTGAAGTGTACCCTGAAAACCTCTCCTCCTCCACTTGTTGGTTTAGTTTTCCTGTTGAATATTTCCCACTTGACGGCATCCTGTTATATGTGGATGTAATATTATGTTCGCCGCACTGACTACATTCCACTGCTCTCTCTCTCTCTCTCTCTCTCTCTCTCTCTCTCTCTCTCTCCATCATTACATTTTGCATTACCACACTCCTTGATATACATTTTTTTCCTTGATATTCGTGACTTATTAATTTATATTCCTTCTTCATCTTATTTATTTTTTCCTACATTGTTTATCACATGGTTTCACATCCTCCCGGCCTCTCCCTGGCGTGCTATCCTCCCCAGTTCCCATTTGTCAATCCACGAGTATTTATCCAAGCGCCAATCCCTCCCCATTGTATGAAGTTGCCGTATCTCACCACAAACTTTATATAACAACATTCTGCTTTACATGTATCAGAGGAAAACAAGTATATTATTAAGAGAAAACGTATGGTGGATATTTAGAGGAGGGTTTTAGTGTTTCTTTTAGCTGGAAACTTAAGAGACTTTGATGATGTAGAATTAGGCTAGGATAAATTCAGATTAGATTAGATGAGGGAAGATTACAATAGGTTCTGGCACAGTCATTCTTTCTAATCAGTAACCGGGAACCATCTTATCGTTTTTCTGTAAGGCCTGTCTTGAATATGGTGGTATTTGGCAGTTATATTCATCTGCCTATCCTCCCTTTTGAAATTACCTATTCTTCCTTCGAGTCCACCTCCTCCTTACTTCCCCGCCTACTCTCCCTTTTGGGCACTGGTTACCTTTTCTTTGAGCTGTTTACCCTCCCTTTAAGACCTCTAGCTATCCTCCCTTTAGAGCTTTGGCTAACCTCCCTTTGAGCTCTGGTATGATAGCTCTCCCTTTGAGTTTTGAACGTTAATTACCCTCCCTTTACTTGAAACATCCTCCCTATCTGCCTGCACTCCTTGTGGCCTGCTTGACTCGCTCTCTCCTTGCCTTCCTATCCTCCACTACTCGCTAGAGGGCGAAGGACAGGTCCGAGAGCTGGCTACGCCCTTGGGTGCGGCACTGTCTCCACTGCCTTCTGCCTGGCACTTAAAAAAAAAAAAAAAAAAACCGCTCAAGTACAGAATTTAGTTCAAGAAGATGCAAAAGAAATGGATATGCTTGTGATTCTCCGGTGAAAGTTTTGTGATTCTGAAGATGAATATGAAGGTAAGGAAGAATTATCAAAGTGATTTAGAACATAAAATTGCTTGATATAATCTCCCAGTATTGTGACGACCACATGAAAACACAGTGAAACACAAGAACACAACAGAAGAAAACAAAAATAGCACAACAAATTACTGTGATCTTTGGTAGCTACAATCTTTACATCATGTGTCTGTCATACTCTGGACAAGCCAAGGCAGTACCACGCTATTCTATGCTGCACTATACAAGACTATAATATGAATCACTACTGCGAAACACCTCAATGCATTCAAAAGGCTCTTAATGAAGTCATACGAGTTAAAGATGTTTGTTTTACGATTCTAGTGATAGATTGACAAGATTCCTACGTTATCAACAGGAGAAAGTCAAGAGAACCGATTAAATCACCATTGAGGCCTTTGAAAATAGCAGTGGTGAGAGAGTAAACCTTTTCAGAATGCCACCGACTATGTTACGACCACACACCGCCCAGCAGTCCACGTCCCACGCGTCACACCCTCTCGGAGACACCTGCTGGTCACCGCTGCATCGAGGTAGTGGCAACGTGCAGCTCACATTCAGAAATTCCAGGTAGTAAGGCAATAAAGTTGGAGCTAATGGGCAGGCTTGTGGTTCCGTGGGTGCATGAGCCGCGGACTAGTGTCATTTAGCATAATATTAAAGCAAAGCCCAGAGTGAATTGTGGGAGCAGTGCAAGGGTTGAAACAGCTTCCCCATGATGAGTAATGAATGTTTTGTAGCTAGTACATTCATACCCTCAGCCTCTCTCTCTCTCTCTCTCTCTCTCTCTCTCTCTCTCTCTCTCTCTCTCTCTCTCTCTAGCATTATCTGTACCGAGAAGTGGATTATAAAAACTGGTATATCTGCGGTAAAAGTAAATCTTGCACTGCCAGCCATCAAGAAACGTGGTATTAAGACATGAATGCTTGATTTGGACGGAAGGTAATCGGATTTTTACAGATTTCAAACATGAAAGAAAAATTAAATCTCAACTTCAGTCATTCTTTAATATGGTAATACTGATGCCACCACCACCACCACTACCACCACCACAGGAAACGTATTTTTACAGACTTAAGAACATATATAAGAAAAGTGATTCTCAACCTCTATTTCCCGTCAATGATAATACTTAATAGACACACAAATACTACCACCACAAGCACCACAACCACTAGCACCACCACCACCACCACCACCACCACAGGAAACGTATTTTACAGACACATATACAAAAAAAGTAACTCTCAACCTCTATTTCCCATCAGTGATAACACGTAATAGACACACAAATACCACCACCACCACCACCACTACCACCACCGCCGCCGCCGCCATACCCTCATCCATTTACCGTTGACAACGAACGAATTAACAGTAGCATCCTTTATCCTGTACCTCTATTCCCGTAAACCCAGCAAGCCACCTCTACAACTCCCACCACCACCATCACCACCACCACTCAGTTAAATTCACACCATATTTCTACGATTTTGAAGCGGAGTGCGAAGAGGTGGAGATACAGGGAGGAGAGAGAGAGAGAGAAGTAGTCAAGCCGCGGAACAGTGCAGGAGAGACCGGGACATTTACAAAAGGCAGTGAACTGTTTCTTTAGGGTGATTAGTGAGTTGGCTGGCTGGCTGGCGAGCGGCGCGACAGATGTGTGTGCGCGTGGGAAAGCTGACAACCATAACATATCCACATTAGGGAAGGAACAGGGAAGGCAAGGAAGGAAGGCAAGGCAAGGCAAGGCAACGAGTCAGTTTCTCTCTCTCTCTCTCTCTCTCTCTCTCTCTCTCTCTCTCTCTCTCTCTCTCCAAACTATTCTGTTTTAATCCAGCTTTTTCTTGAAATTCTGTTGCTGCTCTCTTCCTCCTCCTTATCCTCCCCCTCTTCCTCCTCCTTTCACTGTTGTCAAACCAATCCACGTTTCCTTCATTAATTGACCACAATGATTCGTGTTTTCCTTGCGATGTGGGTGCATGAGCAGTCTAGATAATGGGGTGTGGGCTGGCGTGGTCTGGTATGGGCTGGCGTGTGGTGGAAGGAAAGCTTAGATGTGCGTGGGTTGCTTCGTGTCACTGAAAAGCCCTGCATATTGTTTAGGGATATTTAGTGACAAGATATGGGCTGGCGTGGGCTGCATGGTGTGGGTTGGAGGAACAAGAAGGGGTGTGTTTGGTAACTATGGGCTGCTTAGTGTCACAGAACAGCCCTGCATAGCTAGTGTTTTCGTGGTCTTGGGCTGAGTATGGGACGGTCTGAGTGAAGGAGGGGTAAGCAACGATGTGTGTAGTGAGTGTGGACTGCCTAGGAAAGGTTGCATAAATCGTTTTCGTGGTGGAAATCTTGGTGTGGATATGGGTTTGATCTAAGAGCGTTTAGTGTGTATGGTAGTATGGTAGTAAGTGAGCTTCTATAGGTGATTGAGGACTCGTATGAACTAGAAAAGTCTGGAGGAGAAAGTAAAGTTATTGTAATGGGTATGGGCTCCTTAGAATGGGATAAAAGTCCCTGTTTGTGTTTTCATTGGTGTAAGTAAGGGGGTGGTCAGTGAGTGTGTGTAGGTATGGGCCGGAGAAACAATCAGACGTGTGCAGCGCATGTGGTTTGCCTACAATGGATTAAAAGT